>NC_089042.1:26782500-27082500 GCF_034140825.1 Oryza sativa Japonica Group
CATCCCCAAGTACAACCTTAACCGATCTGTTATGTGCACTAGAAATAACCTGTATGAATTTATCATTATATCCTCGTCGTACGGTGCAAATTAATCAAGAGTAGCTGTCAATTGTACTCCATTAGAGGAATTAATTAAAGATTTGCTGCCAACCTTTTAAGTGGTCCGTCTGAAAAAATTGATTTTCGCAGATGGATAATGAAAACCCATCCCGGTTTATATTTTTCAGGTGGACATTTGGCTTCGAGAATCATACCGTCTGAAAAAAATAAAAGACCAGTGTCACTAAAAATCTGTTTTTCTAGTAGAGACAGATGGGTTGATATGACGAGTTGGCGACGCCCTACGGCGCCTATGGGTTTACTATGCAGGAGCGAGTTGAAATGAGTTCGTGAATTTATTGTTCATGGCTATATATATTATCTAAACAAAAACTAGCTAGCTTGTTGAGTTTTTTTTCCAACTAGCATGCTTTAAGCTAATCGATCTCGTATGCTTCAAATAATTAAGTGTGTTGATCAGCGATTTCGTGCCAGGTGACGGCACCACCACTCTTTTCTGGTCTAACCAGATTGAGAGTCGCTCGGTGACTTTCCTTTGCACCCAACCTTCTTCTTGTTATGCCACC
Organism: Oryza sativa Japonica Group; assembly: GCF_034140825.1. NCBI lineage: Eukaryota > Viridiplantae > Streptophyta > Magnoliopsida > Poales > Poaceae > Oryza > Oryza sativa. Next base: position 26,783,129 of record NC_089042.1, read on the forward strand.
ACGTATCCGGGCTTTGCGCACGGTCCTCTTGGCTCTCGCCGATAACTTCTGGGTGGGGAACATTCATGGCACTCTCACGGTCCCTGTCATTTCTTAGTTACTCGCGCTCTAGGACGCATTGCTCCCTCTTCAACTCACTTCAGGTTCAGAGGACCATTTTGTCTGGCGTTGGACGAGTGACCAACGATACTCGACAGGCTTGGCTTGCCATGCGTTATTTCTCGGCCAACAATCCTTTGCTTGCGCCAATCTTCTTTGGCAAGCTAAAAGTCCCGTTAAGTGCAAATTATTCCTGTGGCTTGCGTTCCAGCAACATTGTTGGACGGCCGACCTTCTTCTCAAGCGGGGTATCAACAGCCACTCGGCCTACCCCTTCTACGCCCAAGAGCTGGAGACGGCGAACCACATCCTTCTCGATTGTGTTTTTGCTCGTCAGGTCTGACGCCAAGTCTTGTCTTCCTCTGGCTGGTCTGACCTCGCCTCTTCTCTTGGCTGCTCGCTCTAGGTCTGGTGACTGCCTTCCAGGGCACGCCTATCAGAGCATCTTCGCAATGGTTTCGATTCTCTAATCCTCTTGATATCCTAGCAGGTGTGGAACGAACGGAACTCTAGATTTTTCGACTACTCACTCTTTTCAATTTTGGTGGTATTGGAGTTCATCCGTTTGGAAGGTCGTCTCTAGTCTTTTGTCGGCGCTGCTGTTTTTGGAGTATTTCTAGGATTTTAGTGGGCTCCACCACCACCTTCCCTCACATTAGGAGTCTTTTCTTTTCCTTAAAGTTTTTTTTTCACAGTTTTCCCGTTTCCATTTTTTCATGTACGTTGGCGACAGTCTTTCTGGCCATTTGCGTTTTGTAATTCTCTTTTTAATATATTGACGCGTAATTATTTCGCTCGTTCATGAAAAGTGTGTTCGGTGATAATGTGTGTGGGTATGAGTGTCTCATGTAATCGAAAGGGAAAGCTCTGCCGTCACTTGTCCGTATATGCCATGGAGGATGAATGGATAAGCCGCGTTTGAAGAAGCTAAGTATCCAATAATCTAATTAAACATTTAATTCAGAGATTATTGGTGGGAGAGCATATACCAATTAACAAACTTAGCTAATAGTCATCATCCAGTTGTTCATACATGACAAAGAGAGAGTTAGGGGACGACGTACAGCTCCCAAGTTGTAGTACAACTTGACCCTCAAAAAGTCAGCACTTGTACTGCACACCATGCGTAGTACGTTCGTTCGTTGATGCACATATATATGCGATGGCCCGAGCAAGACTTCACGCTTTTATATAGTACAATATATTTAATTTAGTTCCTTACTTATTGAAAATTTGATCTGACTTGTCAATTTAGAATTCATCTCCCGCTAACACACGTCACTGGATTATATATTATATCAATCAATACTTGTTTCAGTTATAAAACTTTTGGGAAAGTGATTTCATCCTCGAGGGGATATCCTCTCGTTTCGTGCATGCCACCTAAATAGTCATAAGAAAATATAAAATAAATGGCAACATAGATTAATATGAAATATATCGTTTCACAAACATGCAAGTTTAAATTCAACTTCGATAATTTGTAACAAAAATAACAAATATTATTGTAACAGGGGGATAACGCCCTCCCTCCTATCCGGTCGAAACACCTAAAATAGTTTACGGAAAGATTCTAAGTGTAAAACAGGAAAAACACTCTCGAGTTGGAAAACACTCTTGAGTGGCTTCTTATCAGTTATATGTAACTCATCTTGCTTAAAGATGAATTCTAACTACATGGCAGGTAAACCCGGGCGATTGGAAAGTTGATGGAGGATGTGCGAACCCTCGAGAATAGAAGACATTCGGCTAAGAAGAACTCGAAGGAAAAACCTATTCGAGTTGAGATCAAGTCGAATAGTAAAAAGTAAAATTCGATCAAACTTTTGATATCTGGACCACTGATATTAGAACAAGCTTATAAAATCTAACTGTACTTTGTAATATTATGACTTCTCATGGCAAATTTATGGACGTCCTTTTAAAAATATGGATATTCGAAATGTAATTGATGATCAAAGTTTAATAAAATTTTGTTCTAATAAACTGTAAATATTTATTACTGGATAAGGTAAAACGTACATCTAGCTTAACCTAACATCATCATATCCCTTCTTTTTATAAAACTAATATCCACTGAATACCTAAAACTCAACGTGAAACATATTATTTATTAGCACTATTAAAACACATATGCAAGCATGCCATATCAACTCATTAAGCACATAAAACTTAACATGCAAGCATATAATAATTATATTTATAATTTGTTTCATTGTAAAACTAAACATACACATACTGGATCATCATTCTCAAATTAATCATCTATTATATTATTAAAGGAATAGAAAAAGGAGCCTCCACATTCGCTCACATAACCTAGAAATTCTCATATTAATCGAAGAAAAAGAAAAATGCAGACTCCATATAGAAATACAATTTAGAAATAGTTGAAATTCGGAATTAAAAAATAAGGAATATTAGAAGAGGAGACTAGAGTCCATATAGAAATACAATTTAGAAATAGTTGAAATTCGGAATTAAAAAATAAGGAATATTAGAAGAGGAGACTAGAGTCCATATAGAAATACAATTAGGAAATAACTGAAATTCAGAATTAAAAATAAGGAATATTAGAAGTAGAGTATAGAGTCTATATAGAAATACAATTAGGAAATAATAGAAATTCGGAATTAAAATAAGGAATATTAGAAGTAGAGTATAGAGCCATATGAAAAAGCATAGTCCATATAGAAATACAATTTAGAAATAGCTGAAATTTGGAATTAAAAAATAAGGGATATTAGAAGAGGAGACTAGAGTCTATATAGAAATACAATTTAGAAATAGTTGAAATTCGAAATTAAAAAATAAGGAATATTAGAAGAGGAGACTAGAGTCCATATAGAAATATAATTAGGAAATAACTGAAATTCAGAATTAAAAATAAGGAATATTAGAAGTAGAGTATAGAGTCCATATAGAAATATAATTAAGAAAAAAACGAAATTCGGAATTAAAAAATAAGGAATATTAGAAGTAGAGTATAGAGTTCATATAGAAATTTAAAACTAAATAAAATTCAGAATAAGCATAATAAAATGAAAAGTTGTGTTTAGAGTCCATATAAAAATACAATTTACAAATAACTAAAATTTGAAATTAAGAAAAACATGGGAAGAAGAGTTTAAAGTCAATATAGGAATACAATTTAGAAGTAACTGAAATTTGAAATTAAAAATTAAAGAATATTAACATATGAGTTTAGAGTCCACATAGAAATACAATTAGAAATAATAAAAATTCAGAATTAAAAAAGAAATATTAAAAGACAAGTCTAGAGTCCATATAGGAATATATATATATAATTTACAAATAACTAAAATTTGATATTAAAAATAATTAATAACTAACACGTATATAAAATACAATATGAATATTACACATTAGTAGTTTTGTAAAGTTATTGCAAAATTTAAAATTACGTTGTCATTGTAATATATTTTAATAATATAATGAGAAAACATATATACTATTATATGAGAGAAAATATAATGATGCTAGCCGCGCAATCTGCGCAGGCCACCATATTAGTTTTTATAATATATCAATCCGAGTCATTTCATCATTTCTCCATTATCTAACATATATCCAGCAGCAAAGCATTGGGCATCCCTAAACCCGAGTTTACTTTAACACACCTATAATATATAGACGTGTATATATATATAAGCTCTCACAATCCAGCCTCCTACCTAGTGGCTGGCCCAGAAGTCGATCGATCGATCGTGACGGCGACGGCGCGAGCGACGACCATGGCCAGGACGATGACGATGAGGGTTTCTTCGCTCCTTGTCGCCGTGCTCCTCCTCGCCGCGCTCTCGTTCCAGGCGTGCAGCGGCCATGGCGGCATCAACGACGGCGACGGGCAGGTCGACGCCCCGGCAACGCCTGCGTCGTCGTCCGGCGTGTGGTCCAAGGGGCTGATCGCCGTGAAGGTGTGGTGCCTGGTGATCCTGCTGGTGTTCACCTTCGCCGGCGGCGTCTCCCCCCTACTTCTACCGGTGGAACGAGAGCTTCCTCCTCCTCGGCACCCAGTTCGCCGCCGGCGTCTTCCTCGGCACCGCGCTGATGCACTTCCTCGCCGACTCCACCTCCACCTTCAAGGGCCTCACTACCAACCAGTACCCGTTCTCCTTCATGCTCACCTGCGTCGGCTTCCTGCTCACCATGCTCAGCGACCTCGTCATCGCCGCCGTCGCGCGGAGGAGCGCCGCCGCCGGCGTTAGCGACAACCAGGTCAGTGAGCAGCAGCAGCGGCAGCAAGCCGAGGGGGCGGTGATGAGCCGCAAGGAGGAGGAGGCGGCGGCGGTGGCGCACCCGGCAATGCTGGTGAGGACTGTGAATTAGTTTGGGTGGAAACGATCGCACTAATCCTGTGCGTCGCCTTCGTGTTAATATATATGTGATGGGAACAGCCCCCATCGTGGCGATACAGAGTTCGGCGCAGCTGAGAACAACCGAAGCCGAGATTGATGAAACGACTGCATGCAGTAACAGAAAACAGAAAACAAACTCTAACAAACATCTGTTATCGCATGTGGAGGAAAGGCTAACCTGATCCGCATGGATAGACTAACCTAATCCAAACTAACCTCAACAACTACATGCATGCAAGCTGTCAGGTCGTGATCACATGATCCGAACCTTTCATGCTAACTAACACCCTCTCTCAATCCGGACCTAACCAGGTTCAGATTGCTTTTGAAATTCTCCAGGAGTCTTACTGACAGAGGTTTAGTGAATCCATCTGCAACTTGATCATTAGTGGAAACAAAATCAATTTCTAGAAGTTTCTGACTTACCCGTTCTCTGACAAAGTGATAGTCAACTTCTATGTGTTTCGTTCTGGCATGAAACACTGGATTAGCTGACAAATACTTAGCTCCAAGATTATCACACCATATTTTAGCAGCTTTTGGACTTTTAATCTCTAACTCTGCAAGTAAAGTCTGCACCCACATTATTTCTGCAGTGGCATTGGCAATAGCTTTGTATTCTGACTCTGTGCTAGATCTAGACACAGTGGCTTGTTTTCTAGCATTCTAGGAGACCAGATTTGAACCCAGAAATATTGCAAATCCTCCTGTTGATCTTCTGTCATCTAAACAGCCTGCCCAGTCTGCATCAGAGAAGCCACTAACTAAAGTAGATCCTGACTTATGAATTTCAAGTCCTAACCGAGTGCATTGCTTTAAGTACCTAAGAATCCTTTTCACAGCAATCCAATGTACAGTTGTGGGAGCATGCAAGAATTGGCAAACTTTATTAACAGAGAAAGCTATGTCAGGTCTAGTAAGAGTCAAATATTGCAAAGCACCAACAACACTGCGATAGTGACTTGCATCTTCAGGCCCTAACAATGAGCCTTCATGAAGAGAGAGTTTCTCACTTACTGAAAGAGGTGTATTAGCAGGTTTACAATCTATCATGCCCACTTTCTTCAATAAATCATTGGCATACTTGTCTTGATTCAGTACAATGCCATTCTGAACCTTGCTTACCTCTATTCCGAGAAAATAATGCAGCTCACCAAGATCTTTGAGTGCAAATTCCCCTTTTAGATCCTGAAGTAAAGCTGCAGTGGCCTTCTCTGAAGAGCTGGCTACAATGATATCATCAACATATACCAGAACAAACATAGTTATATCACCTTTATTCAGAAAGAACAGAGACGTATCAGCTTTTGATCCTTTAAAACCAAGGTCCATCAACTTTTTACTTAGTCTAGAGAACCAGGCTCTAGGTGCCTGTTTTAACCCATACAGAGCTTTATCAAGTTTACACACATGATGTGGCTTAGTAGGATCCTCAAAACCTGGTGGCTGTAGCATATAAACTTCTTCTTCTAGGTACCCATGCAGAAAGGCATTTTGAACATCTAGCTGTCTAAGACTCCAACCTTTAGACACTGCTAAAGACAATATTATTCTGATAGTGGCAGCTTTAACAACAGGGCTAAAGGTATCTTCATAATCAATACCATACCTCTGTTTAAATCCTTTTGCTACTAACCTTGCCTTATACCTATCTAGGGTACCATCAGCTTTCCTTTTAATTTTATACACCCACTTACAGCCAATAATATTTCTCCCTCTCTGAGGAGGAACAAGATGCCAAGTTTTATTCTTAACTAAAGCATCATACTCTGAATCCATTGCTAGTTTCCAATTTTTATCCTTTAAGGCTTCTAAATCATTTGTAGGTTCACCTGAAGCAGTAAACCAAGAATGCTTATATTTAATAGTACCATCAGTATATACCTTTTCTTTGCGAACTCCACTTTGCAACCTGGTGCGCGGTCCTGCCGGTGCCTCTGAAACTGTGTCAGTCACATCTGCATGCTGTAATGTATTAGTCTCATCTGTGACAGCCTGTGCATGTTCCTGCGCTGGTGAGGACTGCTCCTGCTCCTGCACCACCTGCGACTCCTGCTCCTGCACCGCCTGCGACACTGAGTCTTCTGCTGTCTCCTCTGCTAGCGATGATGCTGCCCCCCGTGGCACAGAACCAGGTGTGGGACCCGGATGACGGCCTGATGACGTGGCCGTAGGGGAGTGGTGGACGACACGGTCTGGTTCTGGACCAGAACTGGCATCCAGAGGAGGCGTCGCCGGCGGATCTTCTGCATCAGCGGGATGTACTGCACCATCTCTATGTGGCTCATTAGCACGATTAGATAAAGCAGCAGAAACATCAGCAGATAATGGATTAGTCACTGGATGCATGCATTGTTCATTCCCAACAGACCGTATGGGTCCTAGCAGTTCAGGAGTGAGAATATCAATCTCAGAACGAAGACGGGCACCAGCATTGGCATGAAGTTCAGTGAAGGGAAAAATATTCTCATCAAAGACAACATCGCGAGAAATATAGATGCGTCCTGTAGAGACCTCAAGACACTTGAACCCTTTATGCATAGTGCTAAACCCAAGAAAAACACAACACTTAGAGCGAAATTGTAATTTGTGGTTATTGTAGGGGCGAAGATTAGGCCAACAGGCACAACCAAAAATTCTCAAGGAGGAGTAATCGGGTTTTTGTTTGAACAGTTTTTCAAGGGGACTAATATTATGGATAACTCTGCTAGGCACACGGTTAATAAGATAAGTTGCCGCCTGAAAGGCTTCATCCCAAAACTTTAATGGCATGGATGCATGAGATAGGAGAGATAAACCGATCTCAACTATATGACGATGTTTTCTCTCAGCCGACCCATTCTGTTGGTGAGTATGAGGACAGGAAACATGATGAACAATGCCAATCTTAGAAAAAAAAGAGTTAAGGGATTGATATTCGCCTCCCCAGTCAGTTTGCATGGCTAGAATTTTTCTATCAAATTGACGTTCTACCATGACTTGAAACTCCTGAAACTTGTCAAACACTTGAGACTTATGCTGTATGAGATAAATCCAAGTAAATTTACTAAAATCATCAATAAAACTAACATAATATTTTTTTCTTCCAACAGACTCTGGAGCAGGTCCCCAAACATCAGAAAAGACAAGTTCTAAGGGGTGTTTGGAAACACTGGAAGAAATAGGAAAAGGTAATTGATGACTCTTTGCTTGTTGACAAGCATTACAAACTGACTCACTAGACAAATCTGAACAGGGGAGGCTAAACTTATTGACTACTTGTTTAACCGTGGTAATGGAAGGATGACCAAGACGATGATGCCACCGGTCCAAAGATAGTTTGATGGCACTGTAGGCTTGCTTCAAGGAGGAGTGTGGTAGAGGATATAGCCTGCGCCATGATCTTCCCTTAAGGAGAGTTTTCCTGGTGATTTGATCCTTAAGAAAGAAATAATCACGATGTAATTCAAGAAAGGCAGAGTTATCATTAACTAAGCGATGTACTGAAACAAGATTTTTCTTAGCTTGAGGCACATATAAAACATTTCTAAGGTGGATATTACGACTATTGGGATTATGAACAATAGCATGACCAATATGACTAATATCCATACCTGCACCACTTGCTGTGTGGATTTGTTCACCACCGTTGTATTTTTCCTTCATAGTGAGCTTGTCCAGCTCTCTCGTGACATGATCTGTAGCACCAGTGTCGATGTACCAATTTGTGTCAACTCCATAGGAGTTAACCGCTGCAGCTGCAACATGCTTGGCGTCAGGAACGTAATCCTCGTCGTACCTATACCAACAATCTGCTGCCGTGTGCCCCCGTTTGAAACACACTTGGCAGATTGGTCTTTTATCAACGCCTCCTGGTGTGCGGCCTCGACCACGGCCACCTCCTCCGTTGCCGCGACCATGGCCGCCGCCGCCGCGCGAACCTCCTTGGCCACCATTGCTGTTGCCACGCCCCCCGTGGCTGAAGCCTCCACGGTTGGCAACATTGACGGTGACCTCCTGTGCGCCGCGGTAGATGGCTTGGCGAGCTTCAAAGTTCAACACTTGAGAGTACAGATCACTCACAGAGATTGGTTCAACCCGAGCGCAGACAGCCGACACCACCTCGCTGTAGCCCTCGCCAAGGCCGGTGATGATATACTGAATCAGCTCCTCTTCATCGATCGGGCGACCTCCGGCAGTAGCCATCTCATCTCCTAAGGATTTCATTTTTGCAAAATACTCAGGAGTTGACATGTTACCTTTCTTTGTATTGGTGAGAGCAAACCGAGTGTTAATCGCTCTTGCTCGTGTGTGGGTGGAGTACATCTGCTCGATGGCGCTCCACACTTCAGCCGCGGTGTCGCATGTAGCGACCTGCATCAGCACCTCTCTTGTCAGCGATGAGAGAAGGTACCCCAGAACTTGCTGGTCGGTGGCTTCCCAGTCTTCGTGGGCTAGGTTCGGCTCCTTCTTGGTGGCGCCATCTTTTGTGACAGCGATCTCTGCCGGCGGCCGCTTGGTTGCACCGGTGAGATGCCCCTGAAGCCGCGCTCCTCTGACTGCGGCGCTTACTTGCACCTTCCAGAGCGCATGATTTGCCTTCCCAAGCTTCTCTGAGATTGGGTGGCCTTGGAACGGATTTGTGGCAGCCGTACTGGACGACGAGGCCATGAGTATTGATCTCTTAGGGAATTGATCAACGCTCTGATACCATGTGAATTAGTTTGGGTGGAAACGATCGCACTAATCCTGTGCGTCGCCTTCGTGTTAATATATATGTGATGGGAACAGCCCCCATCGTGGCGATACAGAGTTCGGCGCAGCTGAGAACAACCGAAGCCGAGATTGATGAAACGACTGCATGCAGTAACAGAAAACAGAAAACAAACTCTAACAAACATCTGTTATCGCATGTGGAGGAAAGGCTAACCTGATCCGCATGGATAGACTAACCTAATCCAAACTAACCTCAACAACTACATGTATGCAAGCTGTCAGGTCGTGATCACATGATCCGAACCTTTCATGCTAACTAACAAGGACATCGTCGTTCGAGGACGCCGTGCTGCTCATCGTCGCGCTCTGTTTCCACTCCGTCTTTGAAGGGATCGCCATTGGTGTCTCAGGTCAGGACAAAGCTTGTTGCAATCTGATTCATTTAAATTCAGTTCTTTTAACTAATTAAATTCAGTTTGACTATTTTTTTTTGCTCCAAGTCTCTGGGACAAAATTCTGTCAGTGTGCAATTAATGTTCATTGCTAGCTGACTCATTTTTAGGCCAATTGTTATGCTAAAACCTAGAGTTGTTTGTTCTGTCTCCAGATATTTCGATCTCTTTGATTTGGCTAATTGATCATCTCATCTCACTAGTTACTTGAATTATTTGTCCTCTTGCTTAATCATTCTGACAGCTGATAAGTTACAAATTTTCAAGGCATTAATTAATTTCAATACAATATTAGCCTGTTGTTTTAGCATGATCAAAATTACGGGATACATTATACATAGACAGATGATGTAACGATTAATTTCTAGCTAGCTAGTAAAACTGCATGTGCTATATAATTTGAACGATGATATGGTTTCTTGAAAATCTTGAGTGATTACTGGAAGAAAAGGAACAAAAATTGGAATGTATATATGGATGAAATAATTGGACTCTCTGATGTCAATATGAGATGAATTGCAGCGAGCAAGAGCGAGGCGTGGAGGAACCTGTGGACGATCGGTCTGCACAAGATATTCGCGGCGGTGGCGATGGGAATCGCGCTGCTCCGGATGATCCCCAAGCGCCCCTTCCTCATGACCGTCGTCTACTCCCTCGCCTTCGCCGTCTCCAGCCCCGTCGGCGTCGGCATCGGCATCGCCATCGACGCCACCTCCCAGGGCCGCGCCGCCGACTGGACCTACGCCATCTCCATGGGCCTCGCCACCGGCGTCTTCATCTACGTCGCCATCAACCACCTCATCGCCAAGGGCTACCGCCCCCACCACCCCACCGCCGCCGACAAGCCGCTCTTCAAGTTCCTCGCCGTCCTCCTCGGCGTCGCCGTCATGGCTGTCGTCATGATCTGGGACTGATCCATCCATCCTAGTATTACACTGCTCCATTTCTTCAATTCCTGCGCCCATGTATGTATGCTTAATTTGGCTTGTTTAATTAACTGTATGTACACATGCTGCATGCATGTTCGATTTCTATCACCCCATTCATTAATCGTGGCCGAAACAGTTCATGTCCACTAATGATTGCTGTATCTATCTACATATATCAAACCGTGAATAAAAGTTGTTATAAAACGTACTGTTGGTTTCGTTGGATCATTTTTTCTGATGATGAAAAATATCGCGTGAATTTGAGTGCGCAGAGACCAACAAAGAAAGGAATAAGATCACTTTGACTCCCTCAACTGACCACCGAATCTAAATCGTATCCTTTAACCGCAATAACAGAAATCTTGAACCCCCAACTTACAAAACCGGTACAATTTGACCCCCTTGGTGGTTTTGGAAAGTGGTTTTGCTGATGTGGCGCACACGTGGCAGTATTGACTTAGTCTTCGTCCCACGTGGCATTGACGTGGCACTGATGTGGCATTAAAATTTAAAAATATAAGCAGGGTCCATTTGTCATTCACACAAAAATAATTGTAGGCCCCACTGACATGTGGGTCCCACATGTCATCCTCTCTTTATCCCTTCTTCCTTCTCCCTCTCCTCCCTTCTCTATGTCTCCCTCTTTCTCACATGTGGGCCACCGGACCAATCAAACCAGGAAGCCATGGCGACCACGCCGACCACCACCACCACCACCCTCTCCGCCGCCCGCCTCCTCATCCCCACCGTCGCCGCATCGCGCGCTTCCTTCTCCACCCTCGCCCTCCCGCGATCTCCCTATCCCTCTCCCGCTCCACCGCCGCCGGTTGCCGCGGCCACCTCGCCGAGCCATGGCGACCACGCCGACCACCACCACCACCACCCCCTCCGCCGCCCGCCGCCGCATCGCACGCTTCCTTCTCCACCCTCGCCCTCCCGCGATCTCCCTATCCCTCTCCCGCACCGCCGCCGCTGGCTGCCGCGGCCACCTCGCCGGCGCGGCCTCAAAGTCCAAGGGCGCAGGAGCAGCGGAGAACAAGAAGGGGCAGGAGCAGGAGTAGCAGGAAGCGTTCGCGACGGTGGTGGACGGTGCGGAGGAGGCCGGGAAGGAGGAGGCGGGAGGAGAAGGAGGGGATAAGAGCCCCGAGGCGGTGGCAGCGGAGCTGAAGGAGGCGGAGGCCGCGGCCGCCGCCGGCGGGTGGTGGGCCGGCGTCGCGTAGGAGATGTCGAAGATCGAGTGGCCGGTGCCTGGGAAGGTGGTGGGCACCACAGGCGTCGTGCTCGGCGTCATCGCGAGCTCCACCGCCGCGCTGCTCTCCGTCAACGCGCTCCTCGCGGAGCTCTCCGACCGCATCGCCGCTCGAGCCCTCGCCTGCCGCCGGCTCATGTCAAGGGGAGAGAGAGAGAGAGAGAGAAATAAGGGAGAGAGGAGGAAGAAGGGTGGTGAGAGAGAGGATGATATGTGGGACCCGCATGTCAGTAGGGCCCACAATTATTTTTGTATGAATGACAAATGGGCCCCGCATATATTTTTTTAATTTTAATGCCACATAAGCGCCACGTCAATGCTACGTGGGACGAAGACCAAGTCAACACTGCCATGTGTGCGCCACGTCAACAAAACCACTCTCCAAAATCACTAAGGGAGCCAAATTGTACCGGTTTTGTAAGTTGGGGGTTCAAGATTTCTGGTATTGTGGTTGAGGGATACGATTTAGATTCAGTGGTCAGTTGAGGGAGTCAAAGTGATCTTATTCCACAAAGAAATGATGCGGCCCAAGCCCAACACTACGGCCCATCTCTCCGGAGCCTCAGAGCTGGATGCCCCTCTGCCTCTGCTTCACTGCTTGCATTGCATATTTGCATACAAACACTTCTGGATATGAGAAGCTCAGTTAATTTGCATTTGGAAATATATTACTCCAGTAAAGACTACCTCTCCTCCACCATCCATGCGTCTAACCAACAATGAAACGGGTCATCTGGAATTGAAAGGTGGCAGATAGCACCACACGATTATACAATTTTTCAACTGCAAAACGAACATTACCTCGGACATTAAACACGCATGTTTCAGCTGGAGACATCCAAACTACTACTCCCTCCATTCCAAATTGATCTACATATAGTATTTTTCGGTTATTTCTAAAAGATCTACATATTTGTGTTCATTTATTAAGTCTATTCGTTATTTGTGTATTGGAGTAAATGGACATTGATGTATGCATCCATGCACACAAGTATTTATAACCCACATGCAATATCTTGATTTGCTATTGGCTAGAAAATATTAGCTGCATGGTTTTGATTTTTGCTGGCGGTCGATTTAACAAAGCCGTCAGCGAAAATGAATTTTTGCTGGCGGTTGGTGGAAGACAACAGCCAGCAAAAATGGATCTTTGCTAGTGGCTGGCTTAAGACGACCGCCAACAAAAATTCATTTTCGCTAGCGGTCTCTTGACTGGCCTTTGCTTTGTGGCGCTCTAAATTTCGCCAGCAAAAACTCTAAAATGGCCGCCACGAAAAATGGTTTTCGTAGTAGTGATACAAGGAGTATTCGAAGACTAAAACTCCTCTTATAGTGTGAGAAAATTATCTTTGTTTATTAAATATTTCTCGGGTCCGCTTATATAGGGCTAATACAATGGATAAAATATGATATATTAAGATTAATAATGCGCTCTAAATAGCTATTCGAAATGGCAACTTCCTTATTCCACGTGAGACTATAAGCACGTTTATCAAACTATACATAGAAGTTTTTTTATAAAATCTATTTTTTAAGTTTGTATAATTAATAATCAATTAATTATAAGCTAATAACTTGTCTCATTTCGCATGCTGCTAAATATCTCAATCGAACCGCTAATCCGAACGAAGCCTAAATCTCAATGCAATTATTTTTCCTAATGTTTTTCTTTTATTTTTACAAACACTGATACAATGATTACTTAAAAATAAACTTATTCTATGACAAATTGGAAGGACTGAGAAAGAATAATCCTGGCTGTGTTTGGGAGTGCTGGTTCCCAGCTCCCTTCGCCTCGTTTTCTACGCACACGCTTCCCAAACTGCTAAACGATATTCCCTCCGTCCTAAAATAAGCGCAACCATGAGTTTCCGTGACCAATTTTGATCGTCCATGTTATTTAAATTTTTTATGATTAGTATTTTTATTGTTACTGGATTATAAAACATGAATAATACTTTATATGTGCCTTATGTTTTTTTAGATTTCCAAAAAAAAAATTCAAATAAGACGATCGATTAAAGTTGGACACAGAAACACATAGCTGCGCTTATTTTGAGATAGAGGTAGTATTTTTTTTTTGCAAAAAGTTTCTATACGAAAGTTGCTTAAAAAAATCATATTGTTCTATTTTTTAAAAAATAATTTAGCTAATATTTAATTAATCACGCACTAATGGACCACTCCGTTTTCCGTGTGCATGTTGTGGTTGCAACACTGGCTGCCTTTAAAGGTGCCAGCAGCAGTAGCAGCTTCGACTATAAAAGTGCTAATGCAAACGCTGTCCAAAACGGCCGGCCAATTTCCGGCGGCGTCCAAACGGAAACGGCCACCGTCCTCATTTCCTCCGCCGCAGGAGCCGGAGGTGGAGTAGAGAGCGGAGCAGTGAATGAAGGCGGCACGGGCGGGGCCCACCCCTCATCGCCATGGTTGCGACCTTGGGTCGTTCTTCCGGTGGACTCATACCACCAAATCCGTAACTGCCGCTGCACATTAATCACTTCCTCCTTGATTTTTCAATTTTAAAATTGAGGCCCCCCCACCCCCGTAAACGCCAATCAGATGGATCGGAATTCCTTAATTATTGCCGAATTATTATGGAATCCTATGGATTGTTTGTCGTACAAAGCCCTTTGGAAACTTCATTTTGCTCAGCGGAGGACATGTGCTGGTTAGTTACATATGGAATTATAAGCAGGAAATCAGCTGCATTTTGCATTCTCGTTAGTAAGATTTTCTTTTTATATAAAAAAGAACCCATATTAGGACCGTTATCTCGTTCTCACCCCACAGATTGCGTATCTTCTGCTTCTTCTTCTTCTTTTTTTTGCTAAACTGTGAAATCATCGAGAAAATCCCAAATTTTTAATATCATTTTTACAGTTTAAGCTTCAAAACCTCCAATAACATGAATATAAATGTTTATCCATAAGATTTTTTTGTTAGTTCATTTGTTTTTTTGTCGCCTTATCAATGATAGTTCAAATGATTAGAGCTTAGCAATCCTTTTTTCAATTTATACTCTCATTTTCCACGTGTTTCCCGAATTGCTAAACGGTGTAATTTTCTTTTAAAAATGTTCCACAGGAATGCTACTTTAAAATTATATTATTTTTTATTTTAGTTAATAATTACTTAATCATGCGCAAATAAGATACATCGTTTTTTTTCGGGAGAAATGGGTTAGCAGCAATGTTGCAAGCTACTACATCCGTTTTAGATTATAAGCTATTTTGACTTTGATCAAAATTAATCTACTTTAAGTTTAATCAAGTTTATACATAAATATACTAATATCTACAACACTAAATTAGTTTCATTAAGCTTATAATTGAATATATTATTATAGTATATTTGTATTGCGTTGAATATGTGACTACTTTTCTAAATTTAATCAAATTTGAAACAATTTTACTTTAATCAAAGTCAAAATGACATATAATCTAAAACAGAGTGAGTATCTCTGTAGGGTGTGTTTGGATAATAGGAAATAGGGAGTGAGATTGGGGAGAATAAATGGTTAGGATTTAAATATGTTTTTAGTAGGTGGGAAATCATTTCCATATCCTATTAGCCAAACACTGGCCTAAGCTAATACCAACATTCTTTAGGAGCTGGATGCAAATTTGGCAGACCAAGTCCAAAACACGACAGCCACCAGCAGCAGCAGGACACCAACGCGACGCCACCACAGTATAACTCGACGCCCCCACTCGCTCTCTCCCCCAACCCAATGACAGCATCAGTATTCCAGTAGCAGCGGAGAGAGAGAGGGAGCGGCCAACCAAAAGCCCAAGCCAAGCCAACGCCGCGTCGCGTCTCAGCCAGCCAGCGAACTGCCTCCCCGCCGCCGCGCTCGCCGGCGAACTCCCCCCACCTCCGGCGGCCCGGCCCGGCCCGGCCCCGCCTCGCTCCCCGGCATCAGGTGATCCCCCCCATCCCCTTCCCCGCCCCCTCCCCTCCCCGCGCGCAGCATTTGCAGATCGCATCTGGCTCGCTGGCCGCCCGGGCCCCGCTCTCGCTTCGCGTGTGATGTGATGTGATGTGATCTCTTCCCCCCATCTCTCGCGGCGGGATTTTCTGGGGGATTTTGGTTTTTTTTTTTTTTTGTTTTTTCTTCTCGGGATTTATGGGGGTTGGATGGGATGAGATCTCGCTGCCAGACTTAGGGATGGAGTACAGCTGAAATGGCGCCGTCGGTGTAGTGTGTGTGTGTGGACAGCGTGCGGCGGTGTGGGGGTAGTTGTGAATTAGCGGTGGTCGTGGCGGCGGATTTGGAGGGGAGATCTAGCCCCCGCTCGGTGCTTCCTAGGTTTGTTTTCCTAGGTCGTGGACGGAATTGAGGAGGTACTGATTCGGATGAGGGTGTCGGTAGAATACGGCGTTCCGGACGACTTGCTGGTTGCTGCTTGTTGTTTCGGGTTGTTGAGTTGACTGTAGCTGAGTTGCTGATCCAGTTCGTTGTGAATTATGCGCTAATGCAGTGGTACTTCTCCATGATGATGATTTTGCCTTTTTGTTTCCCCTTACTATTACATGATTCCTCAGTACAAATGAGCAATCATTCGCTTTGTTTGCTTTGGAGTATGGATATTAGTGGCGGTTTAATTATTGTGGTACACAGTGGTGGAAGGATTGCAGAGTTATATATATACCTGGTGGAATTTGGATTAACGAGAGCTCAATAACAACCACATTGTGGTTGATTTGGTCACCTATAGTTTCCTATGAGCATCTGAGGGCTGACTAATTGCTGGACTTTAGAAATTAGAATAGCTGTTGTTGCTTATTGTATTTACATTGCTGTTGTTATATTGTTCCTATATGGATTTGTAGGCTACAGCTGTACCATATTTTAATTGAAAATGCTCCAATTACTTGTCAGATATGATTCACTAGCTGCATATGAAACTTTAGGAGAGGTCTGAGTTGTACATGGCCTTATTTTTCTACAATTTCTCTGCACAGGTGTGAATATGTCGGACAGTGCGTTGAAAGATCTGAATCTAGCTCAGTCAGCAGAGCTGGAGAAAACCAAGGACAGTTCTGCCAAGTCTTGCATCACCAAGCCTGTCTTGAATGGCAACAAATGCAACAATACGGAAGAAAATGCTCCACCTGTACTCCCTGATGCTGTGACTAATGGGTGTGAAGCTGGAAATGCAGATGTTGAGTATATTGATTCTGAGAGTCTGACAGATCTTGAAGATGCTGGTGCAACCCTTAGTGTATGCCACCAGATGTTTATATTCATGATCTTTTTTGTGCTTGGCATTTTTCTGATTGGACCAGCCCTAACATTTGATCATTTCTTACTGCTTGATAGACTTTAGTTGCAAGGTTGGATTCAAAAGACTGGGTTATGACATGTGAAGCTCTAAATAATGTTCGTCAGTTGGCAATATTTCACAAGGATAGATTGCAGGAACTTCTGTAAGTTGCTTACCTTGTTATTCAATCAAAAGGATCTTTGTTTTTGGGCAAATGTTACTTATCCATGCCTGAAGCTATAGAATTACATCATTCTCTGTATCTTAATTTTTGGATTTGAATTATAGGGAACCTCTAGTTCCTCTTATCATGAAATCTGTCTGAAGAAATTCATTCTGTTTTTTTTATTGGACCCAGGTTTATTCTCTTCGATTGCTTGTATCTCAAAACACTCAAGAATCCAAGGAGTGCTGCCTGTAAAGCTGCACTCATGACCTGTTCTAATCTTAATTTTTGGATTTGAATTACAGAGAGCCTCTAGTTCCTCTTATTGTGAAATCTGTCAAGAATCCAAGGAGTGCTGTCTGTAAAACCGCACTCATGACCTGCGCTGATATTTTCAAGGCATACGGTGACCTAATGGTTGACTCAATTGATCCACTGGTGTGTGTTTCTCAGTTCTCAAACTTCCATTCACAATTACACTAGTTCTTTTTCCTGTACTAACTACGCTATTTCTCAAAACATCTTTTCTGCCAAATTTGTTCTCAGTTAGTGCAGCTATTTCTGAAATCTTCACAAGATAAGCGTTTTGTCTGTGAAGCTGCTGAGGCAGCCCTCATATCGATGACAAGCTGGATCGCCCCTTCTGCTCTGTTGCCAAAAATGCAACCTTACCTTAAGAACAGGAATCCACGAATTCGAGCAAAAGCATCAATGTGCTTCAGCAAGAGCGTCCCAAGCTTGGTAAGTGAAAATCTCACCTGAAATTTATTTTAAGCAAACCGCTTTTGTTTTGCCTCAACTGTTATCTGATTATCTCCTAATTAACCTAGGAGAGGCCAAAGACAAACTCAACATAGGATTTAGCTCTCTTTTCTCACATTACAAGTACTCAATGAATATCTTAATTCGTGGTCTTGTTGGTTGGCTTAGAGTTAACACACAGTTTTCTCGACCTTTTTTAGTCTATTTAGATATGCAGATGCGGGATGAGGTTTCTGTATTATAAGACAGACCTGTAGCTTTTCCAAAACTATGGGCTAGTGTGTTTGGTAGAGATTCTATATGCCGAGAATAATTAGCTGACAAATGATTTTTACCTGTGGCCTTTTACTTCGAGGAACTTCATCTACCCTAAATTGCCTGGCCATTATTAGTAGTGTGACGGTATCTGGAATTTTTTTTTCTTAATTGGCTTTTATGTAGTTTGTATATCAATGGTTCCATGCTCTAACCAATGCTGATAACATCAGTTTTAGATGTTTTACTTAAATTGACCTATTTTGTTTCCAGGGTGTGGAGGGAATTAAAGAATATGGAATGGATAAGCTTGTTCAGATCGCAGCAACTCAGCTTAGTGACCAGCTTCCTGAATCCAGGGAGGCTGCTCGCAAGCTGGCTTTGGAGCTACAAGCATTCTATGAGAAATCCCAAGCTTCGAGTTCTGGTGAAGTTGACGACGCACCTGCTACCTCACCTGATGCTGATGCTGATGCTGGTGCTGAATCATGGGAAGCTTTCTGCCAATCAAAGCTTTCCCCATTAAGTGCACAGGCAATCCTTCGTGTCACCTCTACGACGAAAGAGGGTGTGGCTGTGGGTGTCACCTCTACCCCTCCGAAAGAAGGCGTCACTGTTGGTTGCTAGCATCAGGAGGTAGTAGATGCAATGAGGTTGTGGTTTTTCCATCCGATTCACCTTTTGCTGTACATGGTTATGGTTGTTCTTTCTCTACATCCAATCTGGGATTCGTTCGTTAAGCATCGGTTCGAGAGTTGAGGTGTGACCTGTGGGTGTTAATATTGGTGCGAGATATACCTGTTATAGTTGACCGTATGATCTTCCTTTTCTCCCACTGCTTGGTATTGATTGGTCAGGCGAATTGTAGAATTTCTTCCACTATTCAATATTACTACACAGTAATTTTTCCATCTCGTGGCCTTGTGTTTATTTGCTGGTGTTCACTATTTCGTGTTTTTGAATTCTAACTTCTTCCATTATTCAATATTATCGAATCAATTCTCATCAGTGCTTTCTTCCACTGGTTTCTATTTTACTGAAATTTTTATGCTGTTCTATGAGCAAGAAATAACTAACTGGGCTCAACCAACTGGTACTCCAAAGAACTGTGACTTGTGAAGTTTGATCACTGTACAGTTGTACATATGTCACAGACTCATAGTACACGTTAAACATCAGAGAACCCCAGATTATCACAGCTGCACGAAGATTAAGATGATCATGTATGCATGCGTCGCCGGCAACACATTCTGTGCACAGAGAAAAACTTGGACAAGAACATGCCAACAGCTAGCCCATCAGCCGGCGATCACCGCCGGCGACCGGCCTTGCCGCACCGGACGCTCAGCCAACGATCATCGGCGGCGGCGTCGCCGGAGCAACCAGCATGAGGTGCGCCGCCGGGTGCAGCCTGAACACCAGGCCGCCGGCGCACCCGACCGTCCTCTCCTCGGCCATCTCACGCTCGATCCTCGCCAGGACGGCGACGAACTCGCCGGCGTCGCAGGGGAGCTCGAGCGGGCCGTCCGCCACGTACCCGTACTCCTCCTCGGCCTCCTCCAGCAGCGCCCTGAACAGCGGGTGGTTCACGCACTCCGTCCTCACCACGAACCTCTCCCTCGCCGCCCCTCCGCCGCCGCCGCCGCCGCCGACGTACACCGCGAAGCTCCCCTCCGGCGGCTCCGGCCAGCCACCATTCCTGTGCTTGGACAAACACCTGTCCAGCAGGGCCTTCATGATCACTCCCTGCTTGTTCCTCACACCTCTCTCCTTCATCAACACAACAGCAAATTAACCAAAGCTTATCTGAACACAACTATCCTATCTAATTTACAACTTAGTGAAGGTTGGGTTGTATTAATTAGCTGATCAAGTGTTGCTAATTGCTATGGCCTTGTCCTTAAGTGACATCAGATCAAACTGAGATAAGATGGTTAGTGATCAAAGTTTTGGGAGGGGGTCAGCTAAGACCTGGCCTGAAGAAAGAGTGTTGCACTTGCACCCCTGCACCATATATAGACTGTACTGTGTGGGGCCTTCATTTTATTTTAATTATTTGGTGTGTGTGACAATTAGGAGTAAGATTGTATATTTGGTGTAGATGATGAGATCCTGTGGGTCTTTCCTAATCCTACCCATCATTAGATATTTAATCCATGGTTAGGTTAATTTTTACCATCTTGTCCTCATATTGCACAAGGGACCTGTTCTTGACAAGGGTTGTGTTGGCAAGATGGCACCATGTTTTGTGAAAACCAGATTATATTGCAAGGGTAAGTTAGTAATTTCACATCACGTTGAAGACCTTTGTGTACTTGACCGTGGTACCGGTTCAAAGTTTAGGATGGAATTGACAAAACTGAAAATTTGTTTAGTGTGAAGCTAAAATGGCTAATGCGAAACCAGAGGTTGGACAGGATTCCACCATCTCATTGTCAACCCACTTAATATCCAATGTCATCAGGGCAATAATACACATGTTAGTATAAGATCATAAGAAAAATGTCACTTTATTGGTTGCAAGTTGACTTGGAGCTCTGCATCGGTCAGCAAGTTTAAGTGAAACTCTCCAACCATGACTAGTTTACTCTAATGAATTTCCTTCTTCAGAATCTGCCTTTTCATTTCTGTCAGCTTGCATCGAGATCTGTCTGAAGGATTCAGAGAACGGCACATCGACATCCTAAATCTGCCCAAGGGTTTAACACCTAGATCAGTGCATGTCTTAATCCTGTGAGATTAGTTTAGAATTCTTGTCTTGATTAATGGTGCTCTAATGACACCTTGACCGACAATGAGCACCACTTGTCTTGATTTCTGTGGTGCAAAATGATACTAACAAACAATAGTAAAGTAAGGGTTAATTTGCGAGGTAGAGTAAAAGATTGTTCGAACAAGACATTGTTTAGATTAGATAAAATCATAAAATACAATTCATTTCGTCGTTTAGCGTGCTAGTCTACTTCACCTTCCATCATCCGCTCAACGGTGAAATTTTTTTATCGCCCAAACCAGCTATTATTACCGCGGAATTGCGTATTCTACTCTATCTTTGTCAAATCACTCCACGATAATATGCTTGTTAATTCACCTGGTAATGCTGTCTTTTATTAATTTGGAAGGTTGGACCCCCTACTGCAAATCTGCAATGATGCAGATTTTTCCTGCGTGCTGAATTTTGTGCTCTAATGGTGGATTGTGATAGCGATTTGCACCATTTTGTGCGAAGAACTTACATGAATCAGATAGATGAAAAACCTCGAGCTGTCAGATGATGCTGGAGAGGCATATGCTATTCTCCTGAAAGCTCAACTGCCTGAAGTCTGAACTCTGAACATGTTGTTCAGTTGGCCTCGTTTTCTCACCTTTGCTGGAACAGGGGTAAATAAATGGTGACGAATTGATACCAGAAGAAAGTGTGGTAATTAATTAATTAAAAAGCATAATTAACAAGCTCAAATCACGATGCTCAATATAATAATTACTCTTTTTTTTTGTTCTTCCTCGAACTCGAAGAACGCACACCGTCTCCCTCTCGACTGTGACTCTCCCCGTGTTTGGGCCGCACGAAATCGAGATCAGAATCCGTTCCGGCCCAATGAGTAGCATGGGCCGCACATAAGTCTAATCCTACTCCTTTGCAGAAGAGCGTTCCACCACCGCGTCCGACCGCCGACGCGACCGGCGGCGACCCTCCCTCTTCAGCCGTTCGCCGGACTTGCGGCCAGACAGATCCCCTTCGCCGCCGGGAGCAAGATCAGGCGGTGTCCGCGGCGGGGCTCGTCGGGATCTGCCCCCATCCATGGTCGCGCGGCGCCGCTTCTGACTGCTCCGCCCCCGCGTTGATGCGCTGCCCGCGGCATCGAGCCGCAAGGTAATTCCTCGTCGGAGCCCTCCTATTCGCAGCAAATTAGACAAGCAGATGTTCATCTAAAGCGTTGGGGGTTAGAAATTTCGGAAACTGATTGGTCTCGTAAAGCGTCTCCCTCCCCAGACTCTAGAGAGTGATGGGATTTGGGGGGGGGATGATTATGCTGTACAGGAGTAGTTTGATAGCAATGTTAGTGGTAGAAGTGAATAATCTTGTATGGTCTGATGTTGTGTTTGCTGGGATGTTGCATAATGGTGTGTCTCTTTTTTTTTACTGCTTGTGTAGGTTTTTGTCATATTAATCATGGTGCTTAGCAAGGTTGAAGTGAACTTGATAAGGCTGCTTGAGGCAGCTCCTCGACAGCAGAACCAGACTAAGCTTGTCCATGTAAGTGTACCTCGTACGGTTTTTTCTTAGATACGAATTTTTCCGTCATGCTTTGTTTATGTTAATAGGCTAATTATATACCTTTAGTTAGGAGAACAAAGAATCCCTCAAGTGAGTATTTTTGTGTGTGTGTTGAAAGTAAGAAGGGAATATTTCTGGATTACCTCATGTGTTTCAATTTTAGCACTTACTAGTAGCTAATGCATGTTCTTTTTAATCTTCTTCTCTATCATTTTGAATGGAATCTGTGGTTGCACTGAGATTCTCCAATCAACTGCAGTATGTAACCACAGCCAGGGAACTGTTGGAGCAGCTAGGATCAGAAACTACTCTAGAAGGGATATCAAGGTATTCATTCATGTTTTATTTGTTCTCTATAGCACTACACATATCTTTGGGAATATCGACATGTTGGCTGTAGTATAATCTTCAGTCTGTGACCCAGCTATAATCTGTTGAGCATCCATACTTAAAAAGCACTCCAGTTAGTATATGACAAGGCAAAAACCACCAAATCTCTGATCCAATATAAAACTGTTATAGGTGAATCTGATCTCTAGATCCTACACTGTATTTCATGACACTAATATGACCAATTCAGTGAATTGTTTTTTTTGTTAAAAGACTACTGGATGCTAATTTTGTTTACATGATGCTGCTAGTTTGCTTTGGTGGATGGTGTGTTCATACTTTCAACCTCTGTACATGAATGAATCAGGCATAATCTACTGTAATACTATTCAATGAGCGCAAAAATTTGATGCACTAACTACTTAGCTACACGTATCTTAAGTTAGTTCCTAGTCAATAATTGATCTTCTTCTACTAGTATAATTCTTTAGTATGCACCATGCTTTCCCACATGATAAATACTCTGTGGGAGAGCATTGCATATTTTGTAGCTCTGTTTTCATTTGGTAGCAGTTGTTCTTGAAAATCTCAATACTCCTTTAAAGATATGCTTTTCTGTGCGTGCGAAAAGAACAGTTATATGAATGTTTACAACGTAAATTTTAGTCACCTTCCTTCATTTTGATGAACCTCAGTTTATTATGTAGATTCCTGGATTTTTGCTACCTTTTCCATTAGCAATCTTATACCTTGTTTAATTGTCCTGTTACCCAGTGGAGCAGAGCAAGCATTTACCTACATTGAGTTTTCTTTTTTTTTTTTGTGTTACTTGTGTAATATAATATTTTTCCCCATGATCAAACGATGTTCATTCATGAATTTCTTCTTTGTCCAGTGTATCAAAAGCTAAGACAAGTGAGTATTCAGAAAAGATTGAAGCATTGGCTGCCCGGCTTGCTGCTCCAGAGGTATGCTGTTGTCGTGCTAATATCTTAAATTCCTCAATTGATACTTCAGTTCTTTTTTTGGGTGTGGGGAATAGTTCAATTGAATGCAAAACCACCAACTGCAGCATATGGTTTACTTAGTTTTTTCTTCAAACAAAATCAACTTACTTTTCAGAACATATGCAGCCACAATAACTCAGATGGATTATACTTTTGTTTGATTTTTCTTTTGTTCAGCCAGAAAATGAAATGCCAGTTGATGAGAATAGAGAGGTAGAAAGCTCTTATGAAGGAGATAAGCCAGGAAGTCCAATATCATTATCATCAGGATTACGTAGGAGACCAATGTAAGTTTTAAAATTTGTATGTTTCTTTTTCATAATTATTACAATTAGCGAGCTAATAATGGATGTAAATTGTATGTTCTTTTACATATGTTTGATGAATTGTAACTGAACACATTTATCTTTTCTATGGACCCTTTGTATATTACTAAATCCGGTTTGAATGAATTTGTATGTACTGAACTTAGATGGACTATTTATGTAAGCTTTGCAGACTTGAATTTTGATGTATGGATTGTGATTGATGTTCATATATTTATCCAAATCACCATGTGTTTTTTTTTAGCGTGGAACTCATTTTTTCTGACGGTGGATGATGGTTTTTCCTGACGGGTCCACGTCAAAAATAAGCTTTCACAAACCTGACGCCAGTTGATTTTTTTTGTGAGCCAACCGACAGGAATTCCCGACAGAAATGATATTTCTGTCAGGAAAACGACAGAAAAACTTATTTTCTCCGTGGTCTTTTTTCTGTCGGCAAACTCTGACGGTGCACCCACAGAAAAGTATTTTCTGACGGTAATTCATATTATTCTGACGGTTTTCGGCCTACAGGGTAGACCTCTTGATCTTCTTTTTCTTCTCATCATCCTCCTTCTTGTCTTCCGACGACTGTGGCCGCTCAGCACGGTTCTTCTGCCTGTCCATTGGAGCTTAATTTGCTAGCTAACTAATAACTATAGCTAATAGCTAGGCGCTGGCTAACTCGATCGAAAAGAGCTGCTTATCCCACAGCTTGTCTGCAGGTTGCGATGACCTATATTTATAGTCAGTGTACATCGATCATTGAATTGATCTTTGTTCATGCTTACCTTTAATTTGCTTCTGACTTGCTGCATTATATATAATCCAGGTCTTGAGATGACCAGATCAGTGCGGCGCATGGATGTGTCAAAAGAGATCACTGAACAAGTATAGTACATGCACGTGAACTAGCTAGCTACTGTAAAATGGATCGGAGTACATTGCGACAGAGAGCACATACGTACTGTGAAACAAATTAAACATCATAATCTAATTCTTGCACTTAAATGTCCAAATGCTAGTTTCTCGCAATCTCTGGTTGTAGCAGAAAGAGCCTTAATTTTGGATCTTAAGAGCTGCTATTATTACTTGATGACGAGAAGTCTCTGTACTTTAATTAGCCGTGCATCCAACCAAAGAGTGCCTCCATGCTGGTTCTCATTTCGGTTTAGAAGAAAACGGAGACGGCCCAGCAAACCAAAACGACCCATCTGTGAGCATTTAATTTGCATGTGTACGCCTTACGCATTTCTTCGCTAAAAAAATAGTTAAAATTTTTCGGGCTTGGTTTTGTATATATATCTCTCTCCCTGCCCAAGCTCGTCCAATAACTATCGTGGGCCTTTTTTTTTTGCCAGACTTCTTCGGCCCCGGGGAGGCAAGCCTAGGGACAATGCATATTTATAAATGAACAATAATCCAAATGATTTAAGTTATTTATATATATTATTATACGGTTGGTCAGTGTTGGAGAAATTTATTACTTCTTTCCAAAACAAATTAACCAAATATAAAATGTTTAAATTCATAATATTATGATGTATCGCATCTCATATTTAATTGGTTTATTGTAAGATAGAGGGAATACTATTAGGTACGCTTGATCATGTGGTGTGTGCCTTGCATTCATATGAATACTACTCTCTTCGTCCCTTAATATAAGAGATTTTGATATTTTAGTTACACTGTTTGACTACTCGTCTTATTTAAAAAATTTGTGCAAATATAAAAAGCGAAAAGTTGTGCTTAAAGTACTTTGGATAATAAAATAAGTCACAAATAAAATAAATAATAATTCCAAAATTTTTTTGAATAGGACAAATGGTCAAACAGTGCAAGCAAAATATCAAAATCCCTTATATTAAGGGACGGAGAGAGTAGTATTCATATCAAATGGACCAAATAGAGGCAGCTGATAGATATAGGGATATGCTACACAAAGACAAGCTCAATGTTTGTGTGGTGTGATGTAATCTTAGGAGTGAGCCCATGAATAGTGGGATAATGTTAAAGCAATTCGCACAATGCTATTGCTATGGCTAGGATTTAAGTAACCATAAGATAGGGCCACATGAGATAAAAAAAATACTTCAGCTCTTGTTTATGAGGTGAATGAGAGAGATAAAAATATTTTAATTTTGTTTGTGATAGACCTTAAGTATAATGTGCACCATAAACTAATGCTACTTACCACAATATATGTGACTTATTTTATAAGTGTAATTATTATTTTAAGATTATATTTTTCATAAATTATTATTGTTGCGCTAACGCCATATCGATCAAAAAAAGTGAGCAGAGGGGAATATGCATGATATATAGCATATCACGGGTATGATTTTGACTGCTAGCTGCTGCTGTATGTATGATAGGCACAAAGCTGGTTGGCCATGCATGTACTGCGTTTGCGTGGTCCATTTGACCAGATCGACGTGAGCCAAAGCTTAAGTGCGGTATCTCCAATAGGGAAGTTTTTTTTGCTAGTATCATAACACTTATCGTTTTGCTAAAACTGAAATCAAACTTTGTACAGCTTTAACTATGAACAAAATTTAAAATATTTATTTTAGAAGCATGGAAACTATATGTATATATTAATATTGAAATATACTTTAATAAAATCATACATTCATGATATTTATTTAAATATTGTAATAGAAAATAGTGATAAAGTTGCTTCTTAAGATTGTGTCCCTTGTTCAAAACAACAAGCATATTTTTAAATGGTACTACCTCCGTCCCATATAAATTATAATTCTAGATGGTTGCATATATTAAGGATTGAGAAAAAAAAACTATAATCGATGCTCCTTATTAAATGTTCTATATATAGATAAAAGTGGAGGGGTAGTTGAGGGTAAAATAGAGATAAATTTGAATGAGAAGTGATTAATGAGACCATTAATACTATATTGTGATAATTATTTTGGGACAAATTTAAATCCTAGAAATATAACTATTATAGGACAGATAGTAACTAGCACTCTTTTTAAAACTAATTAATATGGGTGTTAAATGCTGCGTGCATCTTGGAATGCGTTATATATAGGAGTATACTACTAGTAGCTTGTGTGCCTATAAATATAATCGTATGTCATATTTAACCATATTAATTGTGATATATATTATCACGATTGCATGCATGGTCAATATAATTCTTTTATTTATTAATTAATGTAAGAGTTTCTAGTATTTAGAGTAAACGCGATGTTACTTTTATTTTACTATGTTTATAATATATATAGTCCAGTATATATATGTGATACATTGGTTGACAAACTTAGTATTACTTAAAAAAAGATGACATCAATAGCAGTTTATTTCACGTACGGTAGATCAATGCGGCATACGTTGCTAGACAAAACTAGTGCGTAAAAAGTTTCGAGCACACGCAGTCATAATAATGCAGTAATGCAGATGACCAAGGTGAATGGGGTAGTGCATGCATATATACACTTGGTCAACTCTGTCGTATACAGTAGTAGACATGTAAAGTACTAAACTTTATTCGGTCTCGTCATCGATATATCGTCATACTACTTTACTGTAGTTCATCAGCTCTGCATTTGCATATGCATGCAGATATGATTCGACGACCAAAATTAATTAAGGCTGTGTTTAATCCAAAGTTTGATCCAAACTTCAGTCATTTTTTATCACATCAACCTGCTATAAACACAACTTTTCAGTCATATCATCTCCAATTTTAACCAAAATTCAAACTTTACGCTGAACTAAACACAGCCTAAGGTGATGTCAACCACACGACGAAGACGCGCGATATGAAGCGGTCCTTGTTGGGATAAGACGTACTACGAGCGATCCTTTTGGACCTCATGGTCAGTACTCCGCATATCCGTACTGACGATTATATTGCTGGATGGAGCGGCTTGTTGCATTTCATTTCCAGTAGATATAGATTAATTGTTTATTTCTTTATTTTTTTTCTTAAAAATCCAGTTAATTAGATTGCACAGATGGTTTTATATATGATCTTCATTTTGGACGTCAACGAAATTACAGGAGAGTGAATCGTGTTAGCCTAGATAAAGTATGGTTGGGCTAGTTTGCCCATATAAATATAGTTTCCGTTTGGTCCACTATGAACTCTGCTTGTCTACCTACCCCACCACCACCACCCTTTTCTCTCCCTTGGTGAATAATCCAACTTTTTTTTTCGCGAAATACATTACAGACGGAGACACTCATATATACAAACGTGCGCATGTACCCTATATATCTCTATGAAATATACAAAAATGCCAATAAGGAGTACATGACATAAAAATTGCAAATTAGCTCCATCAGCATAGACTACGACCTTCTTTTTTGAAAGTCATGGGGATACGCAAATGCAAAGCATTCGAGTGGCTAGTTATCTACTCCCTCCTTCCCTAAATGTTTGACGCCGTTGACTTTTTTAAACATGCTTGACCGTTCGTCTTATTCAAAAACTTTTATGAAATATGTAAAACTATATGTATACATAAAGTATATTTAACAGTGAATCAAATGATAGAAAAAGAATTAATAATTACTTAAATTTTTTGAATAAGACGAACGGTCAAATATGTTTAAAAAAGTCAACGGCGTTAAACATTTGGGGATGGAGGGAGTAATATAGAATTTGGACGGAGGACACATAAACTACTATTGCCCTCTCTGCAAATATACCTTCGAAACTTACTTCCATCTCCACACGAAAGGCAGATACACAAGTATCTGGAACATATTAGCAACTTGGATCGGCTGCGAGGAGGGACTTCTGAAAGGTTACAAATACGGTGCACAAGTACGTGGAGTGCCCACCTAAAGGTCCTGTCTAGACCTATGATGGTGAGGCGAAGACTGAGGCACAGTTACACGCTGTTCTATTATGAGCATGAATGGGATGATGTTGCGTGCCGGGCGGCTGGCTTGGGTCGCTGTGTGTCAACCTCGGACGACCCAATAGATAGTGGAACCCGATTAGAGCAAGGATAATAGTGAGATATGCTTATGTGGAGGAGAGAGAAAAAAAGGTGTTG
This sequence comes from Oryza sativa Japonica Group, assembly GCF_034140825.1. Taxonomy (NCBI): domain Eukaryota; kingdom Viridiplantae; phylum Streptophyta; class Magnoliopsida; order Poales; family Poaceae; genus Oryza; species Oryza sativa. The sequence continues at coordinate 26,812,336 of NC_089042.1, forward strand.
GCTCTCATGCAAGAGCTAGCTTTGCACGTGCTCCAAGACAAATACATTAAATGTATAAATGAGAGAAAAAGATAGGAGAAGAAAAATCAAAGATAATCTTAGAGCTAGCTCTGCACGTGCTGTTTTTCGGAAAAACCCCTTTATTTTTTATCTTTATAGCGCTACCTCTAGAAGCGGAATTTTCTTTTCTTCGCATTGTATTTCTGTGAAATAGGAGGGCTTTTTCAGAACAAACACAACAGGGTGTTGTCCAGTCTGAGGACATATGCGATATTTTGTGCAAATACGAGGAGTTTTTTTTTTTTTGCAAAATAGCCTTTTAATGAAACCGGCTCCAACCCACGGTGCAGACCCATAGCGCCTAAAATTGCGTTTGGCCGGTTACCGCCTACAAGCGGTCACTCGTGCGCGCGCGAGGAGCCAACTACAGCAAATGGGCGACGTGTAAATTTACGGGATAGCTAAAAAATAAAAAACATGAGAAAAAGGGTACGGTTAGGCTGGTTATTGATTGATGATACCCCATCTACCATGGGGCATAGAGAGAAACAACCAAGCAAGTGGTTGTGCCGGCTCAGGTACGCACGGAGCCCAGCATTGAGACCTCATACATCTACAACAGTTGGTATATATAAGCAGTAGATGGAAATACATTGAAATCCCTAAGTTAAGGAGCTGCAAAGACAGATGAAGTAGCACTGCAAAACAAATGTCCCTCTTAGGAGGATGAAATGGACTACATAAACACGAGTTTCTTAGTGCCCAAATATATCAACCACAAAGTTCTGTAATTGAGCATAGCTGCCCCTGATTTTAGATATGCAGACCACAGTGAATGATTTTCTTACAAGTTCCAAGCTAAGATCATTCTACAGTTAAACTCATGATCTCACCATAATACGCTGGGTTTTCTCTGGGTTGACAAATACACTGATTATATTCATGAAAATCATTAAGCAGTGCAATACTACCTACATGACTCAGCGACACACAGAAGGCAACGACGGACGAAGTTATGGCAGAAACACTCTTAATTTTGTAAGTGTTTTTGTATTTGGAAGATCAACAAATCTTCTTTTGGATAGGGAAGGTCAACAAATCATTTGCTCAAGCTTAATGTTCTCGCAATATCTTCTCATTGTAAGTGATAAAACGAAACCTGTTAGAAACTTCCGTTTGAAAGAACATGTTATTGACCCTAAGGAAAGAATGTGGTATTGAAGCATTCCAATCAACACAATAAGTTATTAAACAGTTGCTATGATCACAAAAATGTTCGTTCTTTTAGAAATCAAGGTACAAAGGAAAATATCTGGTTTCATGTTGGAGACATGGCAGCATCTGATTCATATTCATGCGGATAAATCAGTTATCACATCTTCTGATTATGTAGAGCTTGTTTTTATACACTCAACAAGCTGCAACCAAATGTCAGTTCGACCAAAGTGTTCTGCTCACATTTCCTAATTAAGTATGTCCCTGTTTCAGCTAATATATAAAAGAGCACTCTATAAAGCAACCAACCTCATCCTCAGTTTTTGTGATTTCTGAAATTTGCTTCTTTCCTCTAAGAAGCGGCTAAGTTCAATCCCTAAGATTGAACCAGATTATCAAATGAGAGACACGCCAAGATGTGTTAGCTGCTCGATTTACACGGTTTCTCTAGAATTTATGTTAGCCGTACAAAAGAAAATTAACCAGTTGTATTAGCACTATCAGTTGTATTATCACTGTGTAATTAAGTACACCTCTGAAAACCTGGCGAATTTTGTTTCACATTTACCTGCCCCTGCAGAGAATTGTGGTGTTGAGATTGCTTGAAGTAGGTCGAGGTAAGTAATTATCTGAAACATGAATAATAGCACGTACAGTTTTGCATCAATTTAGGGTTGAATTAACATTACGATCAAGAGCTGGTGGCGGAAGTAGGGCCACCAGGGGCGTAACCGCCACTCTGTGCTGCAAGGACGGAGCGACGTACGCATGGCGAGATGAGGCGAGGTGGTTGGCAAAGAAGACGCGGCGTTGATTGAACCGCTCCTTGCCGGCCGTCCAAGTGGTGAAAGGCGGACGGCGGAGGTCGGCGCGAGGACCAGCAGATTCAAGTGCAGGTTTAGCATCGACGGCAGATCAACCGGTGGCCGGCAATTGAGCGGGGTGCGGGAGTGGAGGCAATCCAGCCGGGTTCACTCGACGATAATGACTTGAAGCCGGCGACGGCGCGGTGGAAGAGCCGTTAGCGAGGGAAGAGAGGATGTGGCGCTGCGGGTGGGGGGCGCGGTGGCACGATGGTCGGCGAATCGCGGGCATGGGCGGGTTGGAGATTGGTGGCGGCGATTATGGAGTCGGACTCGGGAGGGGAAGGGGAACCTGCGGGGTAGGAAGAGGTTGGAGGTGGGATGAATCTCAAGCATTGGATTTAATATGGACAATTTGAACCATTGCATTGAGTGATGAATGAAAGATAGATAAATAGATAGATAGGCATAGAGAAAATTCCTATATACCCTTAAAAATTTACTCAATCCCTTTAATACCCCTGAATTTGACCTCATCCCTTATATACCCCTGAGTTTTCATTTTGATCTTCTCTATACCCATCTCTGTTAGTTAACCATTAGTTGACCGTTAAATATTTTAAAATGACTATATTACCCATCCTATACATATGTGGTACCTACCCAATAAATTTTCATATGAAAAAATTAACTTATACAAAATACAAGCAATATAATCATTTGATGCCCAACTTAAAAAATAAAACTTATTATTTTTTATTTTTTTAAAAAAATGATTAAATCCATACATTAGTTTCACCAGAAAATTAAGAGCAAAAACTAAATGTTATTTAGGTTTAAATTTTTGGGAAGATATACGAAATTCATCAAATTTGATCTGAAATTTATTTAAAAATTTTAAATTTGTTTTCTAATTTGTGATAAACTAATTACATCCCCTTTGTTTTTTTACAACGAATCTTTTTTTACTAAATATTTGTTGAAAAGTAATTTTCAAATTTTATGCAGAACTTTTTTTACAATAAATCTTTTTTATTTTCATGAAATAATGTTTTGTTTTTAAAAATTCATAACAAATATTTAGTAACTTATTCCTTATTGGTTTTCACAACTCAAATAATTTACACATAAAACATTTCTAGCTTTTAACAATATACCAAGGACAATAAAGTAATTTCTTCAATAACTAACGGTCAAACTAATGGTCAACTAACGGAATGGGTATTTAAGGGATGCAAATAAAAACTCAGGGGGTATATAAGAGATCAAACAAATTTATGGGGCGTAGAAGGGATTGGGTGAAATTACAGGGGCATGTAGGTAATTGGCCCATAGGCATATGCTTGTGGTTATAGGGCTTGTTTGGTTCTTTACCCTACCAATTCATTGGTAGTGCCAAAGTCTAGGAAAATTTTGGCACTACCAAAATATTGGTAGGGTAAAATTATTTAGCTAACATTTGGATTGCTACCAATTTAAAGCCAAATTCTTATAGCATAGTGAAGAAACTTCTAGAATATGACCAAATATTTTAGGGGCAGTACCAAATATTTAGTCTCAATCCAAACTAACACACAAACTATTCAATTTGCCAATAAATTGGTAGGGTATGTTTTTGGCATCAAACCAAAACGGCCCATAGTTTTGTCAAGGTCTAAGATATAGAATAAGTTTAGTAAAAGGGGTAAAGTGTAAAAATTCCTGCCACCCCAATCACCCCAATCCTTCTCCCGGCCGTAGACCATTTCGTTCCGACGCGAGTAATTCCTCCCCACGGGCGGCGACTAGGGCGGCTAGGGTTCGTCGGGCGCCGCCGTGCCGGAGATCGCCTCTCGCCGCCGACACCCGGATCTCCGCCGCCGCCGGTCGCCCCAGGTTATCCCGCTCCCGCAGTCACCATCCCGTCTTCTCCGCCAGTCGCCTCACGCCCGGCCTGGACGCCCCGGAATCCATTGTCGGTCTCGCCCCGCCGACTGCCGTTGACGCCACTGGCTGAAGGTAATAAGCCGCTCACCTCTCCCTCTCCCCCTCCCCCTGCGAGCTCATGGATTTAATCCATTCGCTCGTGCGTGTTCTCCGTACTTGGGTGAACTAAACCTAGTTCGTGTTCTCCCTACTTAGGTGGAGTAAAATAGTTGAACGTTTGTTCTCTGTACAACAACTGTCACCTATCTTCTCATTTAGGAGCTTCGATTTATCCTAGAATGAACGGAACCAGCGGTTTTGGATGAGTTCAGTACTGTGGTACTCTTGTTCTCGTGGACGATTTAGAGGAGCCACTCCTGTTGAGAAGAATTATATTTCATAGTTCCCCGATGGTAATGAATCACTAGAGCCCGTATTTTGCTAGTATATATTGATTAACTTCCACAAATGTGAAGGATAATCATGGTGCATAGTTTTTGTATGTCAAGTTTTCTCAATCAGGTGGCAGCTGTATTGCTTGCTAGTAAAAATGTTGTGCTGATTGGTTGTTTTTAAAGGCGATACGCAGATTGGTTGCTTTTCTTAGATGAAATTCTGATTGGTTGCTAGACAAGCAGTTTGCCCTTCAAATGCTATGGCCCACCTGCAAACGCCCTAGAGTGCTTTGGTGCTCTAATCTAAATGACCTAGGAAAGGATTAGGATGCTGTTGCTTAAGTTGTTTGGGCTGCAATGGATACAAGTTAGTTAGGGCTGGAAATGATGATCTCCATTTTCAGAACATATAAGGCTGGGAATGGGCCTTGGCCTGTCACCAGGCCTTCAAATGGAGAATAGACAAACTATGTCGACTTATTAGTTGTGTTTTCTCTTGCTCTTCTTTTGTCTGTAAGTGTTGGGTGTTCTATTTGTTTTTATACGGAATTAATTGCACGCAAAAAACCGAGTGCTCACTTCTGCAACGTTCTAATGGTTGCGACCTTGGGTCGTTCTCCCGGTGGACTCGTACCACCAAATCCGCAACTGCCGCTGCACATTAATCACTTCCTCCTTGATTTTTCAATTTTAAAATTGAGGCCCCCCCACCCCCGTAAACGCCAATCAGATGGATCGGAATTCCTTAATTATTGCCGAATTATTATGGAATCCTATGGGTTGTTTGTCGTACAAAGCCCTTTGGAAACTTCATTTTGCTCAGCGGAGGACATGTGCTGGTTAGTTACATATGGAATTATAAGCAGGAAATCAGCTGCATTTTGCATTCTCGTTAGTAAGATTTTCTTTTTATATAAAAAAGAACCCATATTAGGACCGTTATCTCGTTCTCACCCCACAGATTGCGTATCTTCTGCTTCTTCTTCTTCTTTTTTTTGCTAAACTGTGAAATCATCGAGAAAATCCCAAATTTTTAATATCATTTTTACAGTTTAAGCTTCAAAACCTCCAATAACATGAATATAAATGTTTATCCATAAGATTTTTTTGTTAGTTCATTTGTTTTTTTGTCGCCTTATCAATGATAGTTCAAATGATTAGAGCTTAGCAATCCTTTTTTCAATTTATACTCTCATTTTCCACGTGTTTCCCGAATTGCTAAACGGTGTAATTTTCTTTTAAAAATGTTCCACAGGAATGCTACTTTAAAATTATATTATTTTTTATTTTAGTTAATAATTACTTAATCATGCGCAAATAAGATACATCGTTTTTTTTCGGGAGAAATGGGTTAGCAGCAATGTTGCAAGCTACTACATCCGTTTTAGATTATAAGCTATTTTGACTTTGATCAAAATTAATCTACTTTAAGTTTAATCAAGTTTATACATAAATATACTAATATCTACAACACTAAATTAGTTTCATTAAGCTTATAATTGAATATATTATTATAGTATATTTGTATTGCGTTGAATATGTGACTACTTTTCTAAATTTAATCAAATTTGAAACAATTTTACTTTAATCAAAGTCAAAATGACATATAATCTAAAATAGAGTGAGTATCTCTGTAGGGTGTGTTTGGATAATAGGAAATAGGGAGTGAGATTGGGATTGAAAATTGAATGAAGAGTTAGGATTAAATGAAAGAGAGAGAATAGATGGTTAGGATTTAAATATGTTTTTAGTAGGTGGGAAATCATTTCCATATCCTATTAGCCAAACACTGGCCTAAGCTAATACCAACATTCTTCAGGAGCTGGATGCAAATTTGGCAGACCAAGTCCAAAACACGACAGCCAGCAGCAGCAGCAGGACACCAACGCGACGCCACCACAGTATAACTCGACGCCCCCACTCGCTCTCTCCCCCAACCCAATGACAGCATCAGTATTCCAGTAGCAGCGGAGAGAGAGAGGGAGCGGCCAACCAAAAGCCCAAGCCAAGCCAACGCCGCGTCGCGTCTCAGCCAGCCAGCGAACTCCCCCCACCTCCGGCGGCCCGGCCCGGCCCGGCCCCGCCTCGCTCCCCGGCATCAGGTGATCCCCCCATCCCCTTCCCCGCCCCCTCCCCTCCCCGCGCGCAGCATTCGCAGATCGCATCTGGCTCGCTGGCCGCCCGGGCCCCGCTCTCGCTTCGCGTGTGATGTGATGTGATGTGATCTCTTCCCCCCATCTCTCGCGGCGGGATTTTCTGGGGGATTTTGGTTTTTTTTTTTTTTGTTTTTTCTTCTCGGGATTTATGGGGGTTGGATGGGATGAGATCTCGCTGCCGGACTTAGGGATGGAGTACAGCTGAAATGGCGCCGTCGGTGTAGTGTGTGTGTGTGTGTGTGGACAGCGTGCGGCGGTGTGGGGGTAGTTGTGAATTAGCGGTGGTCGTGGCGGCGGATTTGGAGGGGAGATCTAGCCCCCGCTCGGTGCTTCCTAGGTTTGTTTTCCTAGGTCGTGGACGGAATTGAGGAGGTACTGATTCGGATGAGGGTGTCGGTAGAATACGGCGTTCCGGACGACTTGCTGGTTGCTGCTTGTTGTTTCGGGTTGTTGAGTTGACTGTAGCTGAGTTGCTGATCCAGTTCGTTGTGAATTATGCGCTAATGCAGTGGTACTTCTCCATGATGATGATTTTGCCTTTTTGTTTCCCCTTACTATTACATGATTCCTCAGTACAAATGAGCAATCATTCGCTTTGTTTGCTTTGGAGTATGGATATTAGTGGCGGTTTAATTATTGTGGTACACAGTGGTGGAAGGATTGCAGAGTTATATATATACCTGGTGGAATTTGGATTAACGAGAGCTCAATAACAACCACATTGTGGTTGATTTGGTCACCTATAGTTTCCTATGAGCATCTGAGGGCTGACTAATTGCTGGACTTTAGAAATTAGAATAGCTGTTGTTGCTTATTGTATTTACATTGCTGTTGTTATATTGTTCCTATATGGATTTGTAGGCTACAGCTGTACCATATTTTAATTGAAAATGCTCCAATTACTTGTCAGATATGATTCACTAGCTGCATATGAAACTTTAGGAGAGGTCTGAGTTGTACATGGCCTTATTTTTCTACAATTTCTCTGCACAGGTGTGAATATGTCGGACAGTGCGTTGAAAGATCTGAATCTAGCTCAGTCAGCAGAGCTGGAGAAAACCAAGGACAGTTCTGCCAAGTCTTGCATCACCAAGCCTGTCTTGAATGGCAACAAATGCAACAATACGGAAGAAAATGCTCCACCTGTACTCCCTGATGCTGTGACTAATGGGTGTGAAGCTGGAAATGCAGATGTTGAGTATATTGATTCTGAGAGTCTGACAGATCTTGAAGATGCTGGTGCAACCCTTAGTGTATGCCACCAGATGTTTATATTCATGATCTTTTTTGTGCTTGGCATTTTTCTGATTGGACCAGCCCTAACATTTGATCATTTCTTACTGCTTGATAGACTTTAGTTGCAAGGTTGGATTCAAAAGACTGGGTTATGACATGTGAAGCTCTAAATAATGTTCGTCAGTTGGCAATATTTCACAAGGATAGATTGCAGGAACTTCTGTAAGTTGCTTACCTTGTTATTCAATCAAAAGGATCTTTGTTTTTGGGCAAATGTTACTTATCCATGCCTGAAGCTATAGAATTACATCATTCTCTGTATCTTAATTTTTGGATTTGAATTATAGGGAACCTCTAGTTCCTCTTATCATGAAATCTGTCTGAAGAAATTCATTCTGTTTTTTTTATTGGACCCAGGTTTATTCTCTTCGATTGCTTGTATCTCAAAACACTCAAGAATCCAAGGAGTGCTGCCTGTAAAGCTGCACTCATGACCTGTTCTAATCTTAATTTTTGGATTTGAATTACAGAGAGCCTCTAGTTCCTCTTATTGTGAAATCTGTCAAGAATCCAAGGAGTGCTGTCTGTAAAACCGCACTCATGACCTGCGCTGATATTTTCAAGGCATACGGTGACCTAATGGTTGACTCAATTGATCCACTGGTGTGTGTTTCTCAGTTCTCAAACTTCCATTCACAATTACACTAGTTCTTTTTCCTGTACTAACTACGCTATTTCTCAAAACATCTTTTCTGCCAAATTTGTTCTCAGTTAGTGCAGCTATTTCTGAAATCTTCACAAGATAAGCGTTTTGTCTGTGAAGCTGCTGAGGCAGCCCTCATATCGATGACAAGCTGGATCGCCCCTTCTGCTCTGTTGCCAAAAATGCAACCTTACCTTAAGAACAGGAATCCACGAATTCGAGCAAAAGCATCAATGTGCTTCAGCAAGAGCGTCCCAAGCTTGGTAAGTGAAAATCTCACCTGAAATTTATTTTAAGCAAACCGCTTTTGTTTTGCCTCAACTGTTATCTGATTATCTCCTAATTAACCTAGGAGAGGCCAAAGACAAACTCAACATAGGATTTAGCTCTCTTTTCTCACATTACAAGTACTCAATGAATATCTTAATTCGTGGTCTTGTTGGTTGGCTTAGAGTTAACACACAGTTTTCTCGACCTTTTTTAGTCTATTTAGATATGCAGATGCGGGATGAGGTTTCTGTATTATAAGACAGACCTGTAGCTTTTCCAAAACTATGGGCTAGTGTGTTTGGTAGAGATTCTATATGCCGAGAATAATTAGCTGACAAATGATTTTTACCTGTGGCCTTTTACTTCGAGGAACTTCATCTACCCTAAATTGCCTGGCCATTATTAGTAGTGTGACGGTATCTGGAATTTTTTTTTCTTAATTGGCTTTTATGTAGTTTGTATATCAATGGTTCCATGCTCTAACCAATGCTGATAACATCAGTTTTAGATGTTTTACTTAAATTGACCTATTTTGTTTCCAGGGTGTGGAGGGAATTAAAGAATATGGAATGGATAAGCTTGTTCAGATCGCAGCAACTCAGCTTAGTGACCAGCTTCCTGAATCCAGGGAGGCTGCTCGCAAGCTGGCTTTGGAGCTACAAGCATTCTATGAGAAATCCCAAGCTTCGAGTTCTGGTGAAGTTGACGACGCACCTGCTACCTCACCTGATGCTGATGCTGATGCTGGTGCTGAATCATGGGAAGCTTTCTGCCAATCAAAGCTTTCCCCATTAAGTGCACAGGCAATCCTTCGTGTCACCTCTACGACGAAAGAGGGTGTGGCTGTGGGTGTCACCTCTACCCCTCCGAAAGAAGGCGTCACTGTTGGTTGCTAGCATCAGGAGGTAGTAGATGCAATGAGGTTGTGGTTTTTCCATCCGATTCACCTTTTGCTGTACATGGTTATGGTTGTTCTTTCTCTACATCCAATCTGGGATTCGTTCGTTAAGCATCGGTTCGAGAGTTGAGGTGTGACCTGTGGGTGTTAATATTGGTGCGAGATATACCTGTTATAGTTGACCGTATGATCTTCCTTTTCTCCCACTGCTTGGTATTGATTGGTCAGGCGAATTGTAGAATTTCTTCCACTATTCAATATTACTACACAGTAATTTTTCCATCTCGTGGCCTTGTGTTTATTTGCTGGTGTTCACTATTTCGTGTTTTTGAATTCTAACTTCTTCCATTATTCAATATTATCGAATCAATTCTCATCAGTGCTTTCTTCCACTGGTTTCTATTTTACTGAAATTTTTATGCTGTTCTATGAGCAAGAAATAACTAACTGGGCTCAACCAACTGGTACTCCAAAGAACTGTGACTTGTGAAGTTTGATCACTGTACAGTTGTACATATGTCACAGACTCATAGTACACGTTAAACATCAGAGAACCCCAGATTATCACAGCTGCACGAAGATTAAGATGATCATGTATGCATGCGTCGCCGGCAACACATTCTGTGCACAGAGAAAAACTTGGACAAGAACATGCCAACAGCTAGCCCATCAGCCGGCGATCACCGCCGGCGACCGGCCTTGCCGCACCGGACGCTCAGCCAACGATCATCGGCGGCGGCGTCGCCGGAGCAACCAGCATGAGGTGCGCCGCCGGGTGCAGCCTGAACACCAGGCCGCCGGCGCACCCGACCGTCCTCTCCTCGGCCATCTCACGCTCGATCCTCGCCAGGACGGCGACGAACTCGCCGGCGTCGCAGGGGAGCTCGAGCGGGCCGTCCGCCACGTACCCGTACTCCTCCTCGGCCTCCTCCAGCAGCGCCCTGAACAGCGGGTGGTTCACGCACTCCGTCCTCACCACGAACCTCTCCCTCGCCGCCCCTCCGCCGCCGCCGCCGCCGCCGACGTACACCGCGAAGCTCCCCTCCGGCGGCTCCGGCCAGCCACCATTCCTGTGCTTGGACAAACACCTGTCCAGCAGGGCCTTCATGATCACTCCCTGCTTGTTCCTCACACCTCTCTCCTTCATCAACACAACAGCAAATTAACCAAAGCTTATCTGAACACAACTATCCTATCTAATTTACAACTTAGTGAAGGTTGGGTTGTATTAATTAGCTGATCAAGTGTTGCTAATTGCTATGGCCTTGTCCTTAAGTGACATCAGATCAAACTGAGATAAGATGGTTAGTGATCAAAGTTTTGGGAGGGGGTCAGCTAAGACCTGGCCTGAAGAAAGAGTGTTGCACTTGCACCCCTGCACCATATATAGACTGTACTGTGTGGGGCCTTCATTTTATTTTAATTATTTGGTGTGTGTGACAATTAGGAGTAAGATTGTATATTTGGTGTAGATGATGAGATCCTGTGGGTCTTTCCTAATCCTACCCATCATTAGATATTTAATCCATGGTTAGGTTAATTTTTACCATCTTGTCCTCATATTGCACAAGGGACCTGTTCTTGACAAGGGTTGTGTTGGCAAGATGGCACCATGTTTTGTGAAAACCAGATTATATTGCAAGGGTAAGTTAGTAATTTCACATCACGTTGAAGACCTTTGTGTACTTGACCGTGGTACCGGTTCAAAGTTTAGGATGGAATTGACAAAACTGAAAATTTGTTTAGTGTGAAGCTAAAATGGCTAATGCGAAACCAGAGGTTGGACAGGATTCCACCATCTCATTGTCAACCCACTTAATATCCAATGTCATCAGGGCAATAATACACATGTTAGTATAAGATCATAAGAAAAATGTCACTTTATTGGTTGCAAGTTGACTTGGAGCTCTGCATCGGTCAGCAAGTTTAAGTGAAACTCTCCAACCATGACTAGTTTACTCTAATGAATTTCCTTCTTCAGAATCTGCCTTTTCATTTCTGTCAGCTTGCATCGAGATCTGTCTGAAGGATTCAGAGAACGGCACATCGACATCCTAAATCTGCCCAAGGGTTTAACACCTAGATCAGTGCATGTCTTAATCCTGTGAGATTAGTTTAGAATTCTTGTCTTGATTAATGGTGCTCTAATGACACCTTGACCGACAATGAGCACCACTTGTCTTGATTTCTGTGGTGCAAAATGATACTAACAAACAATAGTAAAGTAAGGGTTAATTTGCGAGGTAGAGTAAAAGATTGTTCGAACAAGACATTGTTTAGATTAGATAAAATCATAAAATACAATTCATTTCGTCGTTTAGCGTGCTAGTCTACTTCACCTTCCATCATCCGCTCAACGGTGAAATTTTTTTATCGCCCAAACCAGCTATTATTACCGCGGAATTGCGTATTCTACTCTATCTTTGTCAAATCACTCCACGATAATATGCTTGTTAATTCACCTGGTAATGCTGTCTTTTATTAATTTGGAAGGTTGGACCCCCTACTGCAAATCTGCAATGATGCAGATTTTTCCTGCGTGCTGAATTTTGTGCTCTAATGGTGGATTGTGATAGCGATTTGCACCATTTTGTGCGAAGAACTTACATGAATCAGATAGATGAAAAACCTCGAGCTGTCAGATGATGCTGGAGAGGCATATGCTATTCTCCTGAAAGCTCAACTGCCTGAAGTCTGAACTCTGAACATGTTGTTCAGTTGGCCTCGTTTTCTCACCTTTGCTGGAACAGGGGTAAATAAATGGTGACGAATTGATACCAGAAGAAAGTGTGGTAATTAATTAATTAAAAAGCATAATTAACAAGCTCAAATCACGATGCTCAATATAATAATTACTCTTTTTTTTTGTTCTTCCTCGAACTCGAAGAACGCACACCGTCTCCCTCTCGACTGTGACTCTCCCCGTGTTTGGGCCGCACGAAATCGAGATCAGAATCCGTTCCGGCCCAATGAGTAGCATGGGCCGCACATAAGTCTAATCCTACTCCTTTGCAGAAGAGCGTTCCACCACCGCGTCCGACCGCCGACGCGACCGGCGGCGACCCTCCCTCTTCAGCCGTTCGCCGGACTTGCGGCCAGACAGATCCCCTTCGCCGCCGGGAGCAAGATCAGGCGGTGTCCGCGGCGGGGCTCGTCGGGATCTGCCCCCATCCATGGTCGCGCGGCGCCGCTTCTGACTGCTCCGCCCCCGCGTTGATGCGCTGCCCGCGGCATCGAGCCGCAAGGTAATTCCTCGTCGGAGCCCTCCTATTCGCAGCAAATTAGACAAGCAGATGTTCATCTAAAGCGTTGGGGGTTAGAAATTTCGGAAACTGATTGGTCTCGTAAAGCGTCTCCCTCCCCAGACTCCAGAGAGTGATGGGATTTGGGGGGGGGGGGATGATTATGCTGTACAGGAGTAGTTTGATAGCAATGTTAGTGGTAGAAGTGAATAATCTTGTATGGTCTGATGTTGTGTTTGCTGGGATGTTGCATAATGGTGTGTCTCTTTTTTTTTACTGCTTGTGTAGGTTTTTGTCATATTAATCATGGTGCTTAGCAAGGTTGAAGTGAACTTGATAAGGCTGCTTGAGGCAGCTCCTCGACAGCAGAACCAGACTAAGCTTGTCCATGTAAGTGTACCTCGTACGGTTTTTTCTTAGATACGAATTTTTCCATCATGCTTTGTTTATGTTAATAGGCTAATTATATACCTTTAGTTAGGAGAACAAAGAATCCCTCAAGTGAGTATTTTTGTGTGTGTGTTGAAAGTAAGAAGGGAATATTTCTGGATTACCTCATGTGTTTCAATTTTAGCACTTACTAGTAGCTAATGCATGTTCTTTTTAATCTTCTTCTCTATCATTTTGAATGGAATCTGTGGTTGCACTGAGATTCTCCAATCAACTGCAGTATGTAACCACAGCCAGGGAACTGTTGGAGCAGCTAGGATCAGAAACTACTCTAGAAGGGATATCAAGGTATTCATTCATGTTTTATTTGTTCTCTATAGCACTACACATATCTTTGGGAATATCGACATGTTGGCTGTAGTATAATCTTCAGTCTGTGACCCAGCTATAATCTGTTGAGCATCCATACTTAAAAAGCACTCCAGTTAGTATATGACAAGGCAAAAACCACCAAATCTCTGATCCAATATAAAACTGTTATAGGTGAATCTGATCTCTAGATCCTACACTGTATTTCATGACACTAATATGACCAATTCAGTGAATTGTTTTTTTTGTTAAAAGACTACTGGATGCTAATTTTGTTTACATGATGCTGCTAGTTTGCTTTGGTGGATGGTGTGTTCATACTTTCAACCTCTGTACATGAATGAATCAGGCATAATCTACTGTAATACTATTCAATGAGCGCAAAAATTTGATGCACTAACTACTTAGCTACACGTATCTTAAGTTAGTTCCTAGTCAATAATTGATCTTCTTCTACTAGTATAATTCTTTAGTATGCACCATGCTTTCCCACATGATAAATACTCTGTGGGAGAGCATTGCATATTTTGTAGCTCTGTTTTCATTTGGTAGCAGTTGTTCTTGAAAATCTCAATACTCCTTTAAAGATATGCTTTTCTGTGCGTGAGAAAAGAACAGTTATATGAATGTTTACAACGTAAATTTTAGTCACCTTCCTTCATTTTGATGAACCTCAGTTTATTATGTAGATTCCTGGATTTTTGCTACCTTTTCCATTAGCAATCTTATACCTTGTTTAATTGTCCTGTTACCCAGTGGAGCAGAGCAAGCATTTACCTACATTGAGTTTTCTTTTTTTTTTTGTGTTACTTGTGTAATATAATATTTTTCCCCATGATCAAACGATGTTCATTCATGAATTTCTTCTTTGTCCAGTGTATCAAAAGCTAAGACAAGTGAGTATTCAGAAAAGATTGAAGCATTGGCTGCCCGGCTTGCTGCTCCAGAGGTATGCTGTTGTCGTGCTAATATCTTAAATTCCTCAATTGATACTTCAGTTCTTTTTTTGGGTGTGGGGAATAGTTCAATTGAATGCAAAACCACCAACTGCAGCATATGGTTTACTTAGTTTTTTCTTCAAACAAAATCAACTTACTTTTCAGAACATATGCAGCCACAATAACTCAGATGGATTATACTTTTGTTTGATTTTTCTTTTGTTCAGCCAGAAAATGAAATGCCAGTTGATGAGAATAGAGAGGTAGAAAGCTCTTATGAAGGAGATAAGCCAGGAAGTCCAATATCATTATCATCAGGATTACGTAGGAGACCAATGTAAGTTTTAAAATTTGTATGTTTCTTTTTCATAATTATTACAATTAGCGAGCTAATAATGGATGTAAATTGAATAGAGCTCACAACGTTGTTGGACCTAGCAGTCATGAGAGAAAAGACAGAGACATTGGAGCACCTATTAAATTGGATGAAGAAGCACAGGCTCATATTGAGAAGCATAGGTACATTAAACTCTTCTGTATCGGCAAAGTTCTTTCCTTTCCTGGTCTCTGGTTTAGCTTCTGCGTTATTCTTAGCGGCAAATTCCCTTGTTATTTTCTAAACTCATCTTCTAACCGCACAGGAAGCTGCAAGAAGATCTGACTGACGAAATGGTTGAGTTAGCGCGCCAACTGAAAGAGAGCAGTCTCACCATGCACCAATCTGTTCAAGAAACAGAGAAGGTAGTATGCTTCTTTCCTTCACCTCTTTTTCCTGCAGCTATGGTATGTTGACATTGGCAACTGTTTGGGTAGATCCTTGATTCCACCGAGAGAGCTGTCGAGCATAGCTTGGCGAGCACTGGGCGTGCAACCACGCGAGCAGCAGAGGTATACTCGTTGGCTTCCAAGACGACATGCTTCCAGTGGCTGCTCATCTTCATGATGACCTGCATGTTCATTATGGTGGTTCTGCTCATCCGGGTCACCTAAAATATTGTAATTGGTGTTGTTTGAGACTGACTGATTGAGTTTTGTATTCAGTTGTGACAATGAGCATGAACGGAAACGAAGTAAAAAAAAAAGTTTGGAGAACCTCTGCCCCTTGGTTGTCACCGCAATTCCTTATCCAGTTTTCACATAAATATACTTGCATTTTGGATATTTATATGCAGTATATTTTCGGTGCAAATTAGATTATGGCGCTGCTTATTTTGGCTCTGACGACTCTGTGTTGCCGAAGCACATGCATACATTACAAACTGCATATGAAATGCATATAGTACTATAGTAGCACTTTCTCAGTTTTATGTTATAAGACTTTCATTGGTTTCATATTATAAGACTTTTATTGACCACATTCATATATATATACGTTAATGAATCTAGACACACACGTATATAGAGTCATTAACATTTATATAAATGTGGACAATGCTAGAAAGTCTTATACTCCCTCCGTATTTTAATGTATGACGCCGTTGACTTTTTGATAAACGTTGAACTTTCGTCTTAATCAAAAAATTTATGTAATTATAATTTATTTTATTGTGATTTGATTTATCATCAAATGTTCTTTAAGCATGACATAAGTATTTTTATATTTGTATAAAAATTTTGAATAAGACGAGTGGTCAAACATTGATTAAAAAGTCAACGGTGTCATAAATTAAAATACGGAGGGAGTAGTAGTGTAGTGCCCTTTTTAACGTGGATGGGCTGAAAAGCCCATAAAATTCACGTGGCCCATCAAGTCACCATCAATCCATCTCCAATTCTCCATCTCTCGTGCGGCTGTGGCGTTGAGCTGAGAAGCTGAGCACCCAAAAAGCAGCGCGCGCGCGCCGGCCCTAGCCACGACGCACCGCGCGCGCCGGCCGCCGGCGAGGCCCACGACCGCCGCCGCACGCCTTTGGCCAGATCGCGCAGGCGAGATCCTCCTATGGCCGCCTCCGTAGCGCCAGCGTCGTCGTCCGGCTGGGACTTCACCTGGTGACTCTCCCTCTCCCTCTCCCTCTCCCTCTCCTTCCGAATGGTGACGATTTGCGCGGTCATATTTTTTTTCAACGATTCGTGCCTTCTCGATGAGCAATTTCGGATGATATTTCTCCTACCGGAGTGCATATGCTGCTGTGGTGCTGTGCTATCCCCGTGTTGCTTTCACCTGCGCTCGTGGTGTTCGACGAATTGCCTAAAAGAAGCATTTGCTACTGTTTATGCTTTCTTTGGCTAGGCAGCGGTTTCATTTCAGTTTCCCTGCCTATCAATGTGTTGCGCATACTTCCTTATACCTTTTTTTTTACCCCCAAATTCATGCAAATTTGAGACCTATTGATACTATGATACATAGTATAGGGCAATGACTGCTATTTTCGAAGCATTTTGAACTGAATCGGTGGGAATACCTGATTATTTTCATGGAGTAAATATCCTGTCGTAATTGGTAAAGCTATTATTTTGCGAGGGTACGCAAAGCTTTGTTCTCAATGTAAAGCCACGAACTGATGGATCATTAAATAAACCACTTCCATTGGCGACATTTAGTTTCTTAAGAGTTAAGACTGGAAGCCAGAAATTCTGTAATAATTTATCGTAGTGTTCAGAGTTCAGACAACACAGAAGAAATGAAAGTGTGCAGCATCTGTTAGGAAGTTACAATGATGTCCCACTGACGCACAAGCAAATTTGCTGGGTTATGGAAATTAGAGCAGAATAGTGATTTTATCGTTTGACCATATAGTGTTATTAAATGATGTATTTTCATGAGCGAATGATCAATGCCAAAAAAAAATAGCTTAAAAACTTGTGGCGAATGGCTGTTTCATGGCTATAGTCTCACAAACCCAGCCTTGCAGAAAACTCTTGGAGCTAGTAGTAATCAACTTGATATATGTTGCTTTTATGCATACTGAATCATCTGCTACCTTTAATCATCCTGTTCCTCAGACATTGCTACTTACGCATAGTATTGCATCAACTATGTAGCTCATATGTAGAGAAAATTTATCTTGCACTAACAACCTTTTTGTATGGCAGTGACTTTGAAATTGATTATGGATCCGAGGAACGCGCATCCATAGTTTACAAAACGCTAGCTGTTGATAAGGAGGTAAGAAGTTATAGTACACTTTAACATGGTTCTTGTTTTCATAAGGAGTCCCAATGTTTCCTCTTTTCTTCATGCTAGCTTGTTGAGAAAAGAACTCGAATCCTGTGGTATTTATCTTGCAGTTGCAACCTGACAAGGTAAAGAGGGAGATGTCTGTTTCTGGTGGCAAGCTCGTCGTGTCAGTAAATCCATTCTTAACAATTGCTATCGATTGTGTTTACTTTGATTCACGATGTGTACTGATACAAAATTTTCTGAATCTAATTCAGGCACTTTGAAGCTGTAGAGGCTCGGTTCCTGCGAGCATCGTTCAGCGCGTTCGTCGATCTTACAGTACTGGTTACCAAGCTTGTTGAAGAATATGGCATCAGCAAGGAAGGAGAAGGCAGTATCTAGCTAGTTTTACTCCCCTGTATCTTAGAAAAATGTTTTACAACACCTTTGAGCATTCATACCTTCTTTTATATCATATTATGTGTGTTCTTCGTTTCTTAGGCCAGAAATCTACAAGATAGAAGCAGCTGTTGTAATTCCAGATTTCTTGAATCTTGGTATGGGATTTGCCTCTCAAGAGTAACTCTGAACATACTTGGTTGGGATAGTAGTCAGTTCTTGTCGCCTTAAATGAAAAATCATGCATGTATAGCTCACTGTATTATATAACCTGATAATGATGATGATGAATCGTAAAAAATGGACGGAAATCCAAGAATGCTTCGTAAATATATGTAGCTGAAAATAAATTGACTCGGATAAAGCTAGGAAAAAACAGAAACAAAGTCTCCCCTCATTAATTAATTTAGTAGGAAGAGAAGATGACAAGAGTGCTATCTCATTGATAGAAAAATAGAATTGGCGGAATATTACTCCCTCCTTCCCTAAATATTTTTGATGCCGTTGATTTTTTTTAAACATGTTTGATAATTCGTCCTATTAAAAAATTTAAGTAATTATTAATTCTTTTTCTATCATTTGATTCATTATTAAATATACTACTACTATAGTTTTTAATAAGACGAACGGTCAAACATATTTAAAAAAAAATCAACGGCGTTAAATATTTAGGGACGGAGAGAGTATTACCCAACAATACAATTAAACACGACGTACGCACGATCATTAGACTCAATTTAAATTACGACAATACAATTAGCCAGTCTCTCATAGCCGACCGATCAGCTAAGCGACATACACGCGTACATGCAACTAAATTTAAATTACGACACACACAAAACCTAGACACACAGCAAACTAAATTTAAATTGCGACACACACACAGAAACGAACCTTAGCTAGCTCTCTCCAACCTCACTAAATTGAACATGACACGAACACACACAATTAGTACAGCTACATAGTACTACGCTACTACTCCTATATGGGACACAGGTGCATGCGTGGCACGGATCGATCACACTAGAAAATGATCGAACTACGAACGTCGGCCTGCAGGAGGTATCTTCCTGGGCGGCGTAGCGTCCCTGGGGCTGTCCGACTTGATGGAGCACAGCTCGTCCGAATCCTCGCCATCTGAAGTCCGAGTGATGATCAAGTCGTCTATGTCCAGATACATCGGTGGGAGATCTGCAAAGTTTATTAACTTTACAGCAATTAATGCATGCAATAATCAAGTAAGCAATTGAAGCTATGGCAATAATGCAAGAAATCAAGAATCAAGAAGAAGAAGAAGAAGAAAGCTAGAAGTTATATACCGTGTTTCTCCCTCTCTCGTTGTGTTTCACTCACGCTCTGCTGCTTCTGGGATGATGAGGATCCCTGACTTTGCTCACCTTCACCTCCATGCTGCTCCCCGGTGCCCTTCTTTCTACCAGACTTGAGAGCTACCCTGTGGGCCGCTAGATTTCCTGTAGGTTCCACAGCCAACTCACAGGAATATTAATTTTCTTGACGGGGTTACTTATACCCACAGAAAAATTGTGTTATTTTTGTAGGTTTTCACACAGACCCACAGAAAAATAGCGCTGACAAGTAGGCCTCAAGAACCATCAAATAAAACTCAGGCAGCCAAGTCCCAAAACCTAATTCCCCACCCCTCTTCCCAAACCCTCGAGCCGTCGCCGCCCCTCTATTCTCTCCAGATCCACATGGCGAGCGCCTGTGCGATACCTTCGACGAACGGCGGGTCGGCTACCGAGCCTCCGCCCAGCGCCATCGGCAAGATGCAGCCGACCATCACCACCATCTCCTGCCGGCGACGAGCTTCCACCATCCCCTCCACTGCCGGTGCTAGCCACCCCAAGGCCCAAGCTCAGAACCTCTAGATCTGGATGCCCCAACCCTGGGAACCACGGATCCAGCCGTATCGAGTGTGGGTGCTCCAGATCTCGCGGTTCTCGGCTCCGGCAGCGCCGGCAGGAGAATGGGCGCTGCCCCTCCTTCCCCTCCTCTTCAGTAAGTAAAAGCATCCAAAAATATGTGTTTCAATGGTGAGGAAACGGTTTGGAGCACCTCTGTCCATGCTAGCATGTGTTTCCGCTGCTAATCCCAAACACCGATTTGTTCAGATAGCCGCCGGCGGAGATTTCTGGGAGTTCAATTTAATCTGCTCCAAAGTTGCAGCCAACCTTTCTCCTTCGGGATGAAAAAGTGTAAGTCATACTAGTTTACACTTGTGGATTATTTTGGCTTTGATCTGTATTACGTGACTGCCCAGTAGTAGATCTAGATTGGGTTATTGGCCCTTGACCACAAGTTTAATGATTGTCAGTGGAATGTCAGTAGATCTAGATTGGGTTCTTGTGTCAAAACCTGCGTTGCTGCATTCATCAACTAATCTAGATTGGATTAGTTGATCCATTACTGTTGTTGCCAATTATTATTTTTTCTCAGAGCTCTGATTCCCAGATATTAAGCAAGACAAGTTGGTTCCCATATTGTCTACATTATGTGATTTAGTTTCTATAATAGAAATTTAATTTTCTTGGATTACTTACTCCTAGAGTATAATATTTATTTTACATCTAAATAATTTGTTTCTTGTTTCAGCCTTCTAAGACAATTATGTCTGGACCAACTAATTTTCCTCTAGCCATTTTGTGAAGACCTAATGTTGTGGCATGACAGATTGACAGGTACTCCCACACTAGAGTCCCTGCTATTCATAAAACTTTGTTTGTGTCTGGTACTGAGTTGTTTGACATGGAATTAATCTATCAGTGGATTATCATGCACTATGCTTTCTTGGTCACATTTAGTTAGAATGCAGATGCTTTTCTTATGCTATTTTTACCTTGCAATTCATGGTAAGGATTGTGTGAATAATGAGTATTATAGTGTTTTATTTTCTCTGTTTTAGTAGCTAAGAAAACATATTTTTAGCTTAGGTTGTATGCATGAAATCATTAGTGCTTTCTAGTCTCTACTAGTGCATATACATACTTCACAAGTCCAAGTCCATGTATATCTTTTGGCAAGTCACATACTGCTACATGTGTTGGATAGATACATGCCATCAGAACAATAAATTAGTTTCAGTCTCTTGTTTTTAAAATTTTCTTATGTACAAACCCTTTATAATTTACCTTGTTCATGGCACTTTGTATTTTTCTTAACAGGCCATAGCTTGAATCTTTAAGTGCTGCAGTTAAATATCTACAGAACGTTGCACATGATGAAAATCAAGGTATGCTTCTCATTCAGTGGATGAAATCTTTCTTAGTCTAAGATGTCCTAGCATTTGCACCATGAAACTTGTCATTTAAGCATCCATAGAAAATGAGTTTGATCCTATTATCCTAGCATTTATGTCTTATCTGAATTGGCAGAGTACCACAGGAAGTATTTTCATGGTCACTTTTCATTTCAGTTGCCATATTTCATTTTCATGCTTTGTAGTTGACAAATTTATGTTGCTCACTTCAGTTTTTCCTGTACTAATCTATTTGTTTCTCTATAACTGGGGTATTCAGAATCATTGTTATTTATTTTGTAATGAAGAAAATTATGAAATTGAACCTCTTTTTTAAAACCTTTTAGCTTCCTTTGCCCAAGGTTGAAGCACCGCGGAACACGGACTGCTGCTGGAAGACAATGTTCTTTTACATATGTTTGATGAATTGTAACTGAACACATTTATCTTTTCTATGGACCCTTTGTATATTACTAAATCCAGTTTGAATGAATTTGTATGTACTGAACTTAGATGGACTATTTATGTAAGCTTTGCAGACTTGAATTTTGATGTATGGATTGTGATTGATGTTCATATATTTATCCAAATCACCATGTGTTTTTTTTTTGGGCGTGGAACTCATTTTTTCTGACGGTGGATGATGGTTTTTCCTGACGGGTCCACGTCAAAAATAAGCTTTCACAAACCTGACGCCAGTTGATTTTTTTTGTGAGCCAACCGACAGGAATTCCCGACAGAAATGATATTTCTGTCAGGAAAACGACAGAAAAATTTATTTTCTCCGTGGTCTTTTTTCTGTCGGCAAACTCTGACGGTGCACCCATAGAAAAGTATTTTCTGACGGTAATTCATATTATTCTGACGGTTTTCGGCCTACAGGGTAGACCTCTTGATCTTCTTTTTCTTCTCATCATCCTCCTTCTTGTCTTCCGACGACTGTGGCCGCTCAGCACGGTTCTTCTGCCTGTCCATTGGAGCTTAATTTGCTAGCTAACTAATAACTATAGATAATAGCTAGGCGCTGGCTAACTCGATCGAAAAGACACTACGCCAGATCCTCACACCTCTGACGGGATACCTGTGACGGGCAAACGAATTGGTCAGTAGTGACCATTACCTTTGACGGGTTATACGGGATGCCGTCACCGGTGAGGCATCTGGCCGCGGCCCGTCACAGGTATCCCCTCACCTGTGACGGGCCGAAAGGAAAACCCGTCAGAGGTATACCAGTGACGAGTTTTTCTTCCAACCCGTCACTGGTATCCCCTCACCTGTGACGGGCCGATACATTAGAAGCCGTCAGAGGTGATGGGCCGCCACCTGTGACGGCTTTCATTTCTGGCCCGTCACAGGTGAGCGGATACCAGTGACGGGCCGTTGAATAGAAGCCCGTCAAAGGTATGAGCAATACCTTTGACGGGCTTTTTTTATCTAACCCGTTTGAGGTGTGTTGGCTCTATAAATACCCCCAAACTGCCAACTGCTTTCCATCCCGACCATTGTACTGTTCACAAATCGGTTGGGAGGGCAAGGGGGGTGATTTTTTGCTAAAATTCAAGGTAAAAAACACATTATTCTCCATTCATTCTCAACATATCGATCATCATTTATTTTTCTTCGTATGTTGTTGATTTCAGATGGATCGTAGATGGATGTACTATGCGCATCGTTCGTCTACCGAGTATAGAGAGGGGGTCACTGAATTTGTCACATTTGCGGATAATGACAGAAAAAGTAGGATGAGCATGCACATGTTGTGCCCATGTAGGGACTGTAAGAATGAACAGATGATCGAAGACAAGGATGAAGTGCATGCTCATTTGATAATGAATGGATTCATGAAGAAATATACCTGCTAGACCAAGCATGGAGAGCAAGAGGCGCCTGATGTCGCAGCTGAAGAAGTGTTGGATCAGGATGTAGAGAACACCGCCGCAGCTCGAGAAGGCATGTTCGTACCTTCTCCTTTAAGTGGAGAGACCATAGATTTGGACACTCAATGTCTATCTACAATGTTGCATGACATTGAAGACGCAGAGGACAACGACAGAGATTATGAGAAGTTTAGTAAGTTGGTGGAAGATTGCCAGATGCCGTTGTATGATGGATGCAAGTCGAAGCACAGCAAATTGTCATGCATGTTGGAACTCATGAAGCTTAAGGCTAGTAATGGCTGGTCGGACAAGAGTTTTACAGAACTCCTTGAGCTGTTAAAGGATCTGTTGCCAGAGGGGAACAATTTACCTCAGACGACATATGAAGCGAAGCAAGTATTATGTCCGTTGGGCCTGGAGGTCAGAAGAATTCATGCATGTCCGAACGACTGCATTTTGTATTACAAGGAATACGCTGACTTGGATGTCTGCCCTATCTGTGGGGCATCAAGATACAAACGAGCAAAGAGTGAAGGTGAAGGAAGTAAGTCAAAGAGGGGAGGCCCAACAAAGGTGGTGTGGTATCTCCCAATTGCGGAGCGCATGAAGAGAATGTTTGCGAACAAGGAACAAGCTAAGCTTGTGCGCTGGCATGCCGAAGAACGGAAAGTCGATACTATGCTGAGGCACCCAGCAGATTCAGTACAGTGGAGGACAATCGATAGGATTTACCAGGAATTCTCAAATGACCCAAGAAACATGCGTTTCGCAATGTGTACGGACGGCATTAATCCTTTTGGTGATTTGAGCAGTCGTCACAGTACATGGCCAGTTCTGCTTGTTAACTATAACCTTCCTCCCTAGTTGTGTTTCAAAAGAAAGTACATTATGCTTGCCATGCTCATTCAAGGACCGAGACAACCTGGCAACGATATCGATGTGTTCCTTGAACCGATAATCGATGACTTCGAAAGGCTATGGAATGAGGGCACACGAACATGGGACGCATATGCACAAGAGTATTTCAACCTCCATGCAATGCTGTTTTGTACCATCAACGATTATCCGGCCCTTGGCAACCTTTCTGGCCAAACTGTGAAAGGGAAATGGGCGTGTTCGGAGTGTATGGAGGAAACAAGAAGCAAATGGTTGAAGCATTCACACAAGACGGTCTACATGGGTCACAGGAGATTTCTCCCAAGGTATCACCCGTATAGGAATATGAGAAAGAATTTCAATGGACACAGAGATACAGCCGGACCCCCGACAGAGCTAATAGAGACAGAGGTGCACAACTTAGTGATGGGAATAACCAACGAGTTTGGAAAAAAGAGGAAAGTTGGAAAGCGAAAAGAGAAGAGCACATCGAAGGAAAAAACAGAGGAGCATATGGAAAAACAAAAGACAAAAGAGAGGAGCATGTGGAAAAAAAAGTCAATATTTTGGAGACTACCATACTGGAAGGATCTTGAAGTTCGCCACTGCATAGATTTGATGCATGTCGAGAAGAATGTATGCGAGAGTTTAATGGGATTACTGCTTAACCCAGGTACTACAAAGGATGGTCTCAACGCCCGACGAGATCTGGAAGATATGGGTGTTCGGTCGGAGCTACATCCCATAACCACGGAATCCGGCAGGGTTTACCTTCCTCCAGCCTGCTACGCTCTCTCGAAAGAAGAGAAGATTGATTTGCTAACATGTTTGAGTGGTATAAAGGTTCCATCTGGTTACTCATCAAGAATCAGTAGGCTCGTTTCACTGCAAGATCTTAAGTTGGTTGGAATGAAGTCGCATGATTGCCACGTTCTTATCACACAGCTGTTGCCCGTTGCAATAAGGAATATTTTGCCTCCTAAGGTGCGACACACGATCCAGCGATTGTGTTCCTTCTTCCATGCAATCGGCCAGAAGATCATTGATCCCGAGGGACTAGATGAACTACAGGCAGAACTTGTGAGAACCCTATGTCATCTTGAGATGTACTTTCCTCCAACTTTCTTTGACATAATGGAACATCTTCCGGTGCACCTTGTGAGGCAAACAAAGTGCTGTGGTCTAGCATTCATGACGCAGATGTATCCTTGCGAAAGGTACCTGGGGATCCTTAAGGGTTATGTACGGAACCGTTCACACCCCGAGGGGAGTATCATCGAGAGTTACACCACCGAAGAGGCCATCGAATTTTGTGTGGACTACATGTCAGAAACATCTTCAATTGGATTACCACGATCTCATCACGAAGGGAGGCTTGACGGTGTTGGTACTGTTGGAAGAAAGACTATTAGGTTGGATCGGAAGGTGTACGATAAAGCTCATTTCACGGTACTACAGCATATGACTGAGGTGGTGCCGTACGTTGATGAACACCTTGCAGTTATCCGACAAGAGAACCCAGGCCGATCAGAGAGTTGGGTCAGGAATAAGCACATGTCTTCTTTCAACGAGTGGCTGAAGAACCGAATTGCCAGGTTGCAGAACTTGTCTAGTGAAACACTTCAGTGGTTGTCACAGGGTCCTGAATGGAGTGCCACCACCTGGCAAGGATATGACATAAATGGATACACCTTTCACACGGTAAAGCAAGACAGCAAATGCACAGTGCAGAACAGTGGGTTACGCATCGAGGCTGCTAGTGACGGTGGTCGTCGTGATCAATACTATGGTAAAGTTGAGCAAATATTGGAGCTAGATTACTTGAAGTTCAAAGTCTTGTTGTTTCGTTGTCGATGGGTCGATCTTCGCAATGTAAAAGTTGACAATGAAGGTTTCACCACTGTCAACTTGGCTAACAACGCGTACAAGGATGAACCGTTCGTTCTCGCCAAACAAGTTGTTCAAGTGTTCTACATAGTTGACCCGTGTAACAAGAAACTACATGTTGTTCGTGAAGGGAAAAGGAGAATTGTTGGATTGGACAACATTGCAAACGAGGATGATTACAACCAGCACGTCCACGGCATAGGTCAAGAAATACCTCTAGAAGAGGAGGAAGAAGAAGATGAAGTTCAATATGCACGTGTCGACCATGAGGAAGGATTATTTTTGTAATTTATGTACGTAGTTTATGTCTACATGTCTGTTATCTGTATGACTCTAATATGTTCGCAATGATCAATAGTATATTGCTTATGAAATAGTCAAATAAAATAATTAAGTGAAGCACCCACTAGAAGTGAAATAAAATAATTAAGCAAGTATAAGCATTGGAAATAAAATAATTAAAGTAGTATAATAATGAAGTGCAATTACTACTGTTAGTGAAATAAAATAATTAAGTATAAAAAAATATGTAGTGTATGTGAAAATATGTTAAGGAAAATAAAAGAACTAAGTGAAATAAAATAAAATAAAATTGCTCTAGGCAAACTCACCTGTGACGGGCTCTATCTGTAGGGCCGTCACAGGTGACCTCACCTGTGACGGCCCAGAGTGTTGGGCCCGTCACAGGTGGTCTTACCTGTGACGGCTCCATGGTTGGCGCCCGTCACAGGTGACCTCACCTGTGACGGCCACATAGTTGGCGCCCGTCACAGGTGAGTTTGACTAGGGTTGACCTAGGGTTGGACATCTTCTAGATCGATCCAGATCCGGCACCCACTCTCACTCACTCACTCTCTCGACCGCCGCCTCGCCTCTCTCTCTCTCGATCCAGACCCTCCTCGCCGCCGCCTCGACCTCTCCACCGCCCTCCTCGCCGCCGCCCTCTCTGCCGCCATCTCCGCCCTCTCCGCCGCCCTCGCCGCCTCCTTCTCCACCGCCGCCTCCTCACTCACTCTCTCGACCGCCGCCGTCCTCTCCACCGCCATCTCCACCGTCGCCGCCTCAACCTCTCCTCCGCCCTCTCCGCCGCCATCTCCGCTGCCCTCTCTGCCGCCATCTCCGCCGTCCTCTCCACCGCCATCTCCACCGTCGCCGCCTCAACCTCTCCTCCTCCCTCTCCGCCGCCATCTCCGCTGCCCTCTCTGCCGCCATCTCCGCCCTCTCCGCCGCCGCCTCCACCGCCGCCCTCGCTGCCGGTCGTCCTCTCCGCCGTCCGTCCATCGACTTCCCCGACCTCCCCGACCCTGACCTCCCCGACGCCGGGATCCCCGACCACCGCTGACCGCCACCAGGATCCAGGACGACTACGGCCTGCGCCGCCATCTCCAAGTACGCCGCTTCTCCAAGTATGCCGCCACCCTCCCCCATTCCTCCTTTTTTCCGATGGATGAATTGCATTGTTTAGATGAATGAAATGTGATTTGTTGTTTCGATTATTGGTGCTGCTGTATAGATGAATTAAATGTGATTTGTTGTCTGTGGATGTTTTGGATGAATGTAGGGGCTAGATTTTATATACATGATTTTGGTGCAGTGAATCTTAGCATCAATAGAGGATCTTAGCATGAATTTTGCTGCAGTGGATGTTCTTTTCTTTATGGATAAGAACAGATTATCTACACTTATTGATTTATATACCCTTGTTGTCTATGAATAGTTGAATTGTTGTTTATATACATGATTTATATACCCCTGCTGCTGCTGCCACATAAATTATTGTGGGCTGTTTTATTATCTACACTTGCCCCTTGCTGTCTATGTTTGCCCATGCTGCTGCCTATGGTTGCAACTGTTAGTTAAAACTTGAATGTGTAGCTAGTTTGCAACTTGGATGTGGATTTAAGTGCCATTTGGACATATAACCATTCATGGAGTGTGTACTGCTATATATGTTGTTTTGTTCCCTTTTGCTAGACCTATTGAATTTTGTGGATCATGTTTACATTTAGCTGAAAAAGGATGGATTGATAGATTGGCAATAGTGTTTCTAGCTAGGTAGGGTAGCTAGCTAGAAATAGTTTATTAAGCTAGCTAGTTAAGGGTTATCAAACCATCACAAAATACAAAATGCATGGGGAATTTTGGTGGTTTGGTCAGTGTAGTCCACGGACGGAACCGACCTACACACCAAAATTTTCAATGCATTTTGTTTTCTATAATTCTTTGATAATTAAGGACCTTTATTAGGTGTAGGGTTTGAAATCTAGTTACAAGGGAAGAATTGATAGATTGGCCGCAGATTTAATGTAGTTCCGAGGTTATCAAACCATCACAGAATACAAAATGCATGGGGAATTTTGGTGGATAGGCCAGTGTAGTCCATGGACGGAACCGACCTAGACACCAAAATTCTCCATGCATTTTGTTTTCTGTCATAATTTGATGATTAAGGAACTTTGCAGATTATCTAAACTTGTTGATTTATATACCCTTTTTGTCTATGAATAGGTCAATTGTATGAATTGTTGTTTATATACATGATTTATATACCCTTGCTGCTGCTGCCACAATGATTGTGGGCTGTTTTATTATCTAGACTTGCTTGAATTGAATGGATGAATTGCTGTTTACATGAAGTTAGTAGTACTGTCTCCTTTTTTATCTACACCCCTGCTACTGCTGTTATTGTGGGCTACTTGTTAATACACCTGTTCCTTGTTTTATGTTGTTGCTGCCCCTGTGGAGTATCTTTGCCCCTGCTTCTGCTGCCCAATGTGTTCCTTGTTAAATGGCCAGTGATGAATTGCTCAATAAGAACAGATTATCTACACTTGTTCATTTTTTTTGCCCCTACACTTGTTCACTTGTTCCTTATTAAATGGCCAGTGTAGAGTGGTTATATACCTCTACACTTGTTCTTTTTTTATGCATAAGAACAGATTTTGTGCACTTGCTCTTTTTTTATGCATAAGAACAGATTTTCTGCACTTGCTCTTTTCTTCTGGATTGATAAGAGGAGTATATCTAGACATGTTGTTTTAGTTAATTTGCCCCTGCTGTTGCTACCCCTGTGGCATATATACTCCTCCTGCTGCTGTTTTATGTCAATCATGCAAATTCTGTACCCTTGCTGCTGCTGTTTTTTAAATTTGCATGATTGATTCAGTGGTTATATACCTCTACACTTGTTCTTTTTTTATGCATAAGAACAGATTTTGTGCACTTGCTCTTTTTTTATGCATAAGAACAGATTTTCTGCACTTGTTCATTTTTTTATCTACAATAATATATGCATGATTTATATACCACTGCTGTTGTTGCCCCTGTACTTCTTGTTAAATGGCCAAGGATGAATTGCTTAATAACATTCTATCTATACCTGTTCTTTTCTTTATGGATAAGAACAGATTATCTACACTTGTTGATTTATATACCCTTGCTGTCTATGTGAATTTCCCAATGCTGTTGCTGTTTATGTGAATTTCCACCCTGCTGTTGCTGTTTATGTGAATTTCCACCCTGCTGTTGCTGTTTATGTGAATCTCCCCCTGCTGTTGCTGCCCCTGTGGCATATATACCCCTACTGCTGTTATATGGCCCTGCTACTGCTCTTATTGCTGCTATTATATGGCCATGCTGTTGCTACTGCTCTAATTTCCTGCACTTGCTCTTTTCTTTATGGATAAGAACAGATGAACTACACTTGTTCTATTTTATGGATAAGAACAGATGAACTACACTTGTTCTATTTTCTTTGGGTTGCTTTTTTCTCCTAATAGCTGATTTCCTCTTTTTATCCCTTCATGCAAATGATTGTAATTGATGCATATTTCTCAGCAAAACTGAGGCCATATCTTTCATAGTATACCCCGTATTACATTGGATCTAATGCTATTTAGTCTAATGGTACGAAATTTATAATCTTTTTCGCGAAAGTTAAACCATGTCAACGCCCGGCGCAAACCCGCCCTCCCCAACACCTGCGAGGATCCAGGAAGAAGCAAACCCAGCCACAGAGGCAGTTGCCGAAGGTCATCCCGCGACAACGGCGGTCCAACAACCCGAAATTCATGGTAATTTATAGGATAAATTTTCACCACATGACCACATAAATTTTAGCTAGCACCCCTTAGCAAATATTGCCTTCTGTTTGTGCTGCAGAATTGCCGCATGAACAACATACGTCGATGTCGGGCGGGACAAGTGCAAGTAGGTCTAGTAGAAATCCGCGGTCACAAAATATATGGCCGACCACAGTGCAAGTTATAAGAGAGGTTGACGCTAGTGGTAGGCCCACGGCGCCCAGGACTGTCATTGGAAGATGGTCTAACTGCTGCGGGATAGCGGCACGTGAGAACTTCGGGATCCTCCATAAAGATATCGGGAAGGTCACAGAAGCCGAGAAAGAGCGAGCTTGGACGGCAATGGAGAAATGGTTCACATTTCCAGCCGAAGCAAAGGATAGGCTCAAGCGGAAGGCATTCCAAAAGATGGGCAAAGCTTGGAAGAATTGGAAGTCGAAGCTCTTCACCGAGTTTGTCAACCCGCCCGGCAATCATACGCCGTTCGATGAATACCCTCAAATAACCGAAGCGGTGTGGGAGGAATTCTGCTCTCTCAAGACCACCCAACAGTTTAGGGAATCAAGCGAGGCACATCGCGTACTGCAACAGCGGAATGAGCACCCGCATCGGCTGGGCACCGCAGGGTACATCGGCAAGGAGGCAATATGGGCCCAAGAAGATGCAGCCGCTGCAGCAGCGAATGTCCCTGCCCCGTTTTCAGACATCCCTGAACAAAGAGCTCGCAATTGGGCGCGGGCAAGGGGTAAGGTCAACCTGGACGGCTCTGTCACATTTGAGAACAAAAGTGATGCCGTCATCTATCAGGAACTGGTGAGTTCACTACTTAACCTAACTAATTTCCGTTCGTATAAAGTACAAGTTCGTATAAACGACTATCTTCTTTTCTAGTTGTGCTTGGTTGCTGAACAAGCTTCACAAAGCGAGGTTGAGTCCGCGCCGAAGAGGCGCGAAGATGACATCCTCACAAAGGCGCTCGGAACCAAAGAACATCCTGGCCGAACTCGGGGAATTGGTAGCAATGTGCCCTGGAAGCATGGACTCCCTCAGTACAGCTCCCAATACAGGAAACGGAAAGTCTCCAAGGAAGAGAGGGACGCTCGTTTGAAGGCCGAACTTAAGGTTGAGGTCATTCAAGAACTAGAAGCTAGCATGAATGCAAGGGTGGAAGAAAGGGTTAACAAGGTCCTCGCCGACATGAATATACCCCGAGTCACAACACCTGCTGTGCAACCAACTCCTCGTGTACAACACGACGCGAGTCCGTCACAGCATAGGAGTAGTTGTGCATCCACAGAGGTGCCGGCCCCTGGTCTCCCGATCGCACCACTAGCTGCAGTGGACCACATCGAGGTAATTGTTGTTATCCGATCCATATCTAATAAAAGACATTTACACATTCCAATATTAAATTCAAACTTTCACCTTATGCAGGGCGCAGCACAGTGTGTCCTACTAGCGAGAGTCCACCCAACTTTCGCTCCTGAAGTCGCTGAGGGCATGGCTTTCAAGCCCTCGGTTACAGACAAGGTCCACGGCGCAGACCTGCTAGCTGGGTATGCCAAGGTGTCCATCGATACAGTAAAGGACACCTGGTCAGGCTATCCACTGCCCGTGCCCCCAAATGATGAAATCATGACTTTGGGCGATGCGCGCAAGACGTTCATACAATGGCCCAAAGAAGACATAGTTGTGAAGATGACTCCTCGTCCAAGTCGACCGACGGAGCTTACACCTCCCAAGTCTAAGCTATCAATTGAGGCTCCCCGTGGACCGGCATTGTCAGTACCTCATTCTCCCGGTGGAGCTGATATGGACTTGGCAGATATAGCTCAAAGCTTGGCTCCAATAAAGACCACAAGAAAGGCCGATAGCTCCCCACCACTTGTCAAGGGCCAGAAGCGTGAACGCGGCAAGGGGAAGGTCGGGGAGTTGGCGCCGGAGCCAAAAAGGGGCAAGGCTGCGACGTCGATGCCGGTGAGCAAATCGGGGAAGGTCGTGAGGGCGCCAGCCCAATTTGAGCTAGGCATGCCATTGGTGGAGGACAATGTGTTAGCTGTGATGGGTATTGCTTGCCGAGAGCTACATAAGCAATACATGGAGCTAAGCAATGCCAAGCGGAAAATGAGGGAGTCATCCATAGTTGGACATCACGACCACCAGCCGTTCCTATCGTCGCCTGCCTATATAACTATAGGCTTTGATGACCTCTTCGACCTTTTCAGGATCCGGAAGTTGGACACTGGTCTTCTAAAATGCTACTCCTAGTAAGTGCATACCTTCTATACTTGTGATATGACTGGACTATATCTCCTAATTAAATTAGTTCTAATACGTAAATATTTTAAGGTTGTGTTGGATCGAGAGTCGTCGCCATGGTAATCAGGTTGGGTTCCTTGATCCATCCATGGTGAATGAGGTTAATTTACGACAGAGCTTCACTGAGGTGGTTGACTATGTCAACCGGTGTTTATGGGCCCATCAAGACAAGGAGTACATCATGTGCGCACACAACCAAGAGTAAGAGGACAATACCCTTCGTGTATATTGTTTTTGAAGTTAAGGTTCTTAGTACTAACGCTACATAACCACTGCGCAGGCGACATTGGATTCTCCTAGTCATCGTACCTAAGTGGAGTAGGGTTACCTACCTTAACTCCAATAAGTCCAAAGATTATGATTTCAGTGAAATCACCAAGGCCTTAAATATGGCTTGGGGCCCATATGTGGAAAAGGGTGGTAGGCACAAGGAGGGCAAGAATGAACTTTATCATGACACCAAGTTTGCATGCGCACAACAGATCGGAGACCAATGTGGTTTCCACGTGTGCCACAACATGTCAACACTTCTAAGAGAGGTGAAAGATTTCGACCCTGAGGTTGTTGCTAATGGCGAATAAGCTCATTTCAATATCTACATTGCTATTCAAAACGTGCTAATTAACCTCTTATTTATTAAACAGAAAGGTAGAGCTGGCTTCAAGATCTCACCCATCAACCCCCCCGCTATCAGAGGCGAAGTGTGCGCCTTTATTCTTGCAGAAATAATGAACAAGAAAGGACGTTTTCATGCCAAATAGACTCATGAACTTGGCTAGATAATTTATTGTGATGTAAAAAAGATGTTTTTATAATTTCTGGCGATGTAAAAAATTATGTTTTTATAGAGTGCAATGTAATTTACTTTCATATGTGCAATATTTATGGTACTTTACTAAATTGTCATCACATTTGATCAACTATGATTTATGTTGTACTATTCATCTGTTTTCTCCTTTTTTTTTCCTTATTGACAGGTTGTGCAGGTCGATGACATTATGGCTTTAATCCATTTGGTAAGTATATATGCGGTTCTATGAGCAACGACCGAAATTGTGGCTTTCAAGGGGTGTGAATTTTCTGTGCAAAATTGTGGCATTTGAACTGCATATATGTGTTGTTGGGGATCTGTGATGTTATATTGGGGGGGTGATGTATCTGTGATGGATCTGTGACTGGAATATATCTGTGATGTTTCTATTTTTCAGAGGGCATGGCTAGCAAATCCTGAGGCTAGCCAATATTTAGCATTTATTTTTTTCTGGAATTAACTCATTAGTGACGGGTCGGAACAAAAATCCGTCAAAGGTAACCTTACCTGTGACGGACTAGCAAGTAAGGCCCGTCAGAGGTGACCTACCTGTGACGGGCCTTTACTTTTGGGGCCGTCACAGGTAGATCACCTGTGACAGCTTCTAACTACGGAGACCACAACCTCTGACGGCCTTTATTTAAAGGGCCGTCAGAGATGAGTCACCTGTGACGGGTCCTAACTCGCCCTAGGCTAGCGGAGACCAACACCTCTGACGGCCTTCTAGTAACTTGCCCGTCAGAGATGGGTGTCACCTGTGACGGCCGGCCACCCGTCAAAGGTGACTGGACTCACCAGTGACCACTGATCACTGACCATGCGCGAAGCCGTCAAAGATGAGGGTTTGGGCCCGTCACAGGTGACCTTGGCCAGTGTAGTGAGAGCTGCTTATCCCACAGCTTGTCTGCAGGTTGCGATGACCTATATTTATAGTCAGTGTACATCGATCATTGAATTGATCTTTGTTCATGCTTACCTTTAATTTGCTTCTGACTTGCTGCATTATATATAATCCAGGTCTTGAGATGACCAGATCAGTGCGGCGCATGGATGTGTCAAAAGAGATCACTGAACAAGTATAGTACATGCACGTGAACTAGCTAGCTACTGTAAAATGGATCGGTGTACATTGCGACAGAGAGCACATACGTACTGTGAAACAAATTAAACATCATAATCTAATTCTTGCACTTAAATGTCCAAATGCTAGTTTCTCGCAATCTCTGGTTGTAGCAGAAAGAGCCTTAATTTTGGATCTTAAGAGCTGCTATTATTACTTGATGACGAGAAGTCTCTGTACTTTAATTAGCCGTGCATCCAACCAAAGAGTGCCTCCATGCTGGTTCTCATTTCGGTTTAGAAGAAAACGGAGACGGCCCAGCAAACCAAAACGACCCATCTGTGAGCATTTAATTTGCATGTGTACGCCTTACGCATTTCTTCGCTAAAAAAATAGTTAAAATTTTTCGGGCTTGGTTTTGTATATATATCTCTCTCCCTGCCCAAGCTCGTCCAATAACTATCGTGGGCCTTTTTTTTTTGCCAGACTTCTTCGGCCCCGGGGAGGCAAGCCTAGGGACAATGCATATTTATAAATGAACAATAATCCAAATGATTTAAGTTATTTATATATATTATTATACGGTTGGTCAGTGTTGGAGAAATTTATTACTTCTTTCCAAAACAAATTAACCAAATATAAAATGTTTAAATTCATAATATTAATGTATCGCATCTCATATTTAATTGGTTTATTGTAAGATAGAGGGAATACTATTAGGTACGCTTGATCATGTGGTGTGTGCCTTGCATTCATATGAATACTACTCTCTTCGTCCCTTAATATAAGAGATTTTGACATTTTAGTTACACTGTTTGACTACTCGTCTTATTTAAAAAATTTGTGCAAATATAAAAAGCGAAAAGTTGTGCTTAAAGTACTTTGGATAATAAAATAAGTCACAAATAAAATAAATAATAATTCCAAAATTTTTTTGAATAGGACAAATGGTCAAACAGTGCAAGCAAAATATCAAAATCCCTTATATTAAGGGACGGAGAGAGTAGTATTCATATCAAATGGACCAAATAGAGGCAGCTGATAGATATAGGGATATGCTACACAAAGACAAGCTCAATGTTTGTGTGGTGTGATGTAATCTTAGGAGTGAGCCCATGAATAGTGGGATAATGTTAAAGCAATTCGCACAATGCTATTGCTATGGCTAGGATTTAAGTAACCATAAGATAGGGCCACATGAGATAGAAAAAAAAATACTTCAGCTCTTGTTTATGAGGTGAATGAGAGAGATAAAAATATTTTAATTTTGTTTGTGATAGACCTTAAGTATAATGTGCACCATAAACTAATGCTACTTACCACAATATATGTGACTTATTTTATAAGTGTAATTATTATTTTAAGATTATATTTTTCATAAATTATTATTGTTGCGCTAACGCCATATCGATCAAAAAAAGTGAGCAGAGGGGAATATGCATGATATATAGCATATCACGGGTATGATTTTGACTGCTAGCTGCTGCTGTATGTATGATAGGCACAAAGCTGGTTGGCCATGCATGTACTGCATTTGCGTGGTCCATTTGACCAGATCGACGTGAGCCAAAGCTTAAGTGCGGTATCTCCAATAGGGAAGTTTTTTTTGCTAGTATCATAACACTTATCGTTTTGCTAAAACTGAAATCAAACTTTGTACAGCTTTAACTATGAACAAAATTTAAAATATTTATTTTAGAAGCATGGAAACTATATGTATATATTAATATTGAAATATACTTTAATAAAATCATACATTCATGATATTTATTTAAATATTGTAATAGAAAATAGTGATAAAGTTGCTTCTTAAGATTGTGTCCCTTGTTCAAAACAACAAGCATATTTTTAAATGGTACTACCTCCGTCCCATATAAATTATAATTCTAGATGGTTGCATATATTAAGGATTGAGAAAAAAAACTATAATCGATGCTCCTTATTAAATGTTCTATATATAGATAAAAGTGGAGAGGTAGTTGAGGGTAAAATAGAGATAAATTTGAATGAGAAGTGATTAATGAGACCATTAATACTATATTGTGATAATTATTTTGGGACAAATTTAAATCCTAGAAATATAACTATTATAGGACAGATAGTAACTAGCACTCTTTTTAAAACTAATTAATATGGGTGTTAAATGCTGCGTGCATCTTGGAATGCGTTATATATAGGAGTATACTACTAGTAGCTTGTGTGCCTATAAATATAATCGTATGTCATATTTAACCATATTAATTGTGATATATATTATCACGATTGCATGCATGGTCAATATAATTCTTTTATTTATTAATTAATGTAAGAGTTTCTAGTATTTAGAGTAAACGCGATGTTACTTTTATTTTACTATGTTTATAATATATATAGTCCAGTATATATATGTGATACATTGGTTGACAAACTTAGTATTACTTAAAAAAAGATGACATCAATAGCAGTTTATTTCACGTACGGTAGATCAATGCGGCATACGTTGCTAGACAAAACTAGTGCGTAAAAAGTTTCGAGCACACGCAGTCATAATAATGCAGTAATGCAGATGACCAAGGTGAATGGGGTAGTGCATGCATATATACACTTGGTCAACTCTGTCGTATACAGTAGTAGACATGTAAAGTACTAAACTTTATTCGGTCTCGTCATCGATATATCGTCATACTACTTTACTGTAGTTCATCAGCTCTGCATTTGCATATGCATGCAGATATGATTCGACGACCAAAATTAATTAAGGCTGTGTTTAATCCAAAGTTTGATCCAAACTTCAGTCATTTTTTATCACATCAACCTGCTATAAACACAACTTTTCAGTCATATCATCTCCAATTTTAACCAAAATTCAAACTTTACGCTGAACTAAACACAGCCTAAGGTGATGTCAACCACACGACGAAGACGCGCGATATGAAGCGGTCCTTGTTGGGATAAGACGTACTACGAGCGATCCTTTTGGACCTCATGGTCAGTACTCCGCATATCCGTACTGACGATTATATTGCTGGATGGAGCGGCTTGTTGCATTTCATTTCCAGTAGATATAGATTAATTGTTTATTTCTTTATTTTTTTTCTTAAAAATCCAGTTAATTAGATTGCACAGATGGTTTTATATATGATCTTCATTTTGGACGTCAACGAAATTACAGGAGAGTGAATCGTGTTAGCCTAGATAAAGTATGGTTGGGCTAGTTTGCCCATATAAATATAGTTTCCGTTTGGTCCACTATGAACTCTGCTTGTCTACCTACCCCACCACCACCACCCTTTTCTCTCCCTTGGTGAATAATCCAACTTTTTTTTTCGCGAAATACATTACAGACGGAGACACTCATATATACAAACGTGCGCATGTACCCTATATATCTCTATGAAATATACAAAAATGCCAATAAGGAGTACATGACATAAAAATTGCAAATTAGCTCCATCAGCATAGACTACGACCTTCTTTTTTGAAAGTCATGGGGATACGCAAATGCAAAGCATTCGAGTGGCTAGTTATCTACTCCCTCCTTCCCTAAATGTTTGACGCCGTTGACTTTTTTAAACATGCTTGACCGTTCGTCTTATTCAAAAACTTTTATGAAATATGTAAAACTATATGTATACATAAAGTATATTTAACAGTGAATCAAATGATAGAAAAAGAATTAATAATTACTTAAATTTTTTGAATAAGACGAACGGTCAAATATGTTTAAAAAAGTCAACGGCGTTAAACATTTGGGGATGGAGGGAGTAATATAGAATTTGGACGGAGGACACATAAACTACTATTGCCCTCTCTGCAAATATACCTTCGAAACTTACTTCCATCTCCACACGAAAGGCAGATACACAAGTATCTGGAACATATTAGCAACTTGGATCGGCTGCGAGGAGGGACTTCTGAAAGGTTACAAATACGGTGCACAAGTACGTGGAGTGCCCACCTAAAGGTCCTGTCTAGACCTATGATGGTGAGGCGAAGACTGAGGCACAGTTACACGCTGTTCTATTATGAGCATGAATGGGATGATGTTGCGTGCCGGGCGGCTGGCTTGGGTCGCTGTGTGTCAACCTCGGACGACCCAATAGATAGTGGAACCCGATTAGAGCAAGGATAATAGTGAGATATGCTTATGTGGAGGAGAGAGAAAAAAAGGTGTTGGCTCTCATGCAAGAGCTAGCTTTGCACGTGCTCCAAGACAAATACATTAAATGTATAAATGAGAGAAAATAATCTTAGAGCTAGCTCTGCACGTGCTGTTTTTCGGAAAAACCCCTTTATTTTTTATCTTTATAGCGCTACCTCTAGAAGCGGAATTTTCTTTTCTTCGCATTGTATTTCTGTGAAATAGGAGGGCTTTTTCAGAACAAACACAACAGGGTGTTGTCCAGTCTGAGGACATATGCGATATTTTGTGCAAATACGAGGAGTTTTTTTTTTTTTTGCAAAATAGCCTTTTAATGAAACCGGCTCCAACCCACGGTGCAGACCCATAGCGCCTAAAATTGCGTTTGGCCGGTTACCGCCTACAAGCGGTCACTCGTGCGCGCGCGAGGAGCCAACTACAGCAAATGGGCGACGTGTAAATTTACGGGATAGCTAAAAAATAAAAAACATGAGAAAAAGGGTACGGTTAGGCTGGTTATTGATTGATGATACCCCATCTACCATGGGGCATAGAGAGAAACAACCAAGCAAGTGGTTGTGCCGGCTCAGGTACGCACGGAGCCCAGCATTGAGACCTCATACATCTACAACAGTTGGTATATATAAGCAGTAGATGGAAATACATTGAAATCCCTAAGTTAAGGAGCTGCAAAGACAGATGAAGTAGCACTGCAAAACAAATGTCCCTCTTAGGAGGATGAAATGGACTACATAAACACGAGTTTCTTAGTGCCCAAATATATCAACCACAAAGTTCTGTAATTGAGCATAGCTGCCCCTGATTTTAGATATGCAGACCACAGTGAATGATTTTCTTACAAGTTCCAAGCTAAGATCATTCTACAGTTAAACTCATGATCTCACCATAATACGCTGGGTTTTCTCTGGGTTGACAAATACACTGATTATATTCATGAAAATCATTAAGCAGTGCAATACTACCTACATGACTCAGCGACACACAGAAGGCAACGACGGACGAAGTTATGGCAGAAACACTCTTAATTTTGTAAGTGTTTTTGTATTTGGAAGATCAACAAATCTTCTTTTGGATAGGGAAGGTCAACAAATCATTTGCTCAAGCTTAATGTTCTCGCAATATCTTCTCATTGTAAGTGATAAAACGAAACCTGTTAGAAACTTCCGTTTGAAAGAACATGTTATTGACCCTAAGGAAAGAATGTGGTATTGAAGCATTCCAATCAACACAATAAGTTATTAAACAGTTGCTATGATCACAAAAATGTTCGTTCTTTTAGAA
Source organism: Oryza sativa Japonica Group (assembly GCF_034140825.1). Taxonomy (NCBI): domain Eukaryota; kingdom Viridiplantae; phylum Streptophyta; class Magnoliopsida; order Poales; family Poaceae; genus Oryza; species Oryza sativa. The sequence goes on from NC_089042.1 coordinate 26,851,945, forward strand.
ATCAAGGTACAAAGGAAAATATCTGGTTTCATGTTGGAGACATGGCAGCATCTGATTCATATTCATGCGGATAAATCAGTTATCACATCTTCTGATTATGTAGAGCTTGTTTTTATACACTCAACAAGCTGCAACCAAATGTCAGTTCGACCAAAGTGTTCTGCTCACATTTCCTAATTAAGTATGTCCCTGTTTCAGCTAATATATAAAAGAGCACTCTATAAAGCAACCAACCTCATCCTCAGTTTTTGTGATTTCTGAAATTTGCTTCTTTCCTCTAAGAAGCGGCTAAGTTCAATCCCTAAGATTGAACCAGATTATCAAATGAGAGACACGCCAAGATGTGTTAGCTGCTCGATTTACACGGTTTCTCTAGAATTTATGTTAGCCGTACAAAAGAAAATTAACCAGTTGTATTAGCACTATCAGTTGTATTATCACTGTGTAATTAAGTACACCTCTGAAAACCTGGCGAATTTTGTTTCACATTTACCTGCCCCTGCAGAGAATTGTGGTGTTGAGATTGCTTGAAGTAGGTCGAGGTAAGTAATTATCTGAAACATGAATAATAGCACGTACAGTTTTGCATCAATTTAGGGTTGAATTAACATTACGATCAAGAGCTGGTGGCGGAAGTAGGGCCACCAGGGGCGTAACCGCCACTCTGTGCTGCAAGGACGGAGCGACGTACGCATGGCGAGATGAGGCGAGGTGGTTGGCAAAGAAGACGCGGCGTTGATTGAACCGCTCCTTGCCGGCCGTCCAAGTGGTGAAAGGCGGACGGCGGAGGTCGGCGCGAGGACCAGCAGATTCAAGTGCAGGTTTAGCATCGACGGCAGATCAACCGGTGGCCGGCAATTGAGCGGGGTGCGGGAGTGGAGGCAATCCAGCCGGGTTCACTCGACGATAATGACTTGAAGCCGGCGACGGCGCGGTGGAAGAGCCGTTAGCGAGGGAAGAGAGGATGTGGCGCTGCGGGTGGGGGGCGCGGTGGCACGATGGTCGGCGAATCGCGGGCATGGGCGGGTTGGAGATTGGTGGCGGCGATTATGGAGTCGGACTCGGGAGGGGAAGGGGAACCTGCGGGGTAGGAAGAGGTTGGAGGTGGGATGAATCTCAAGCATTGGATTTAATATGGACAATTTGAACCATTGCATTGAGTGATGAATGAAAGATAGATAAATAGATAGATAGGCATAGAGAAAATTCCTATATACCCTTAAAAATTTACTCAATCCCTTTAATACCCCTGAATTTGACCTCATCCCTTATATACCCCTGAGTTTTCATTTTGATCTTCTCTATACCCATCTCCGTTAGTTAACCATTAGTTGACCGTTAAATATTTTAAAATGACTATATTACCCATCCTATACATATGTGGTACCTACCCAATAAATTTTCATATGAAAAAATTAACTTATACAAAATACAAGCAATATAATCATTTGATGCCCAACTTAAAAAATAAAACTTATTATTTTTTATTTTTTAAAAAAAATGATTAAATCCATACATTAGTTTCACCAGAAAATTAAGAGCAAAAACTAAATGTTATTTAGGTTTAAATTTTTGGGAAGATATACGAAATTCATCAAATTTGATCTGAAATTTATTTAAAAATTTTAAATTTGTTTTCTAATTTGTGATAAACTAATTACATCCCCTTTGTTTTTTTACAACGAATCTTTTTTCACTAAATATTTGTTGAAAAGTAATTTTCAAATTTTATGCAGAACTTTTTTTACAATAAATCTTTTTTATTTTCATGAAATAATGTTTTGTTTTTAAAAATTCATAACAAATATTTAGTAACTTATTCCTTATTGGTTTTCACAACTCAAATAATGTACACATAAAACATTTCTAGCTTTTAACAATATACCAAGGACAATAAAGTAATTTCTTCAATAACTAACGGTCAAACTAATGGTCAACTAACGGAATGGGTATTTAAGGGATGCAAATAAAAACTCAGGGGGTATATAAGAGATCAAACAAATTTATGGGGCGTAGAAGGGATTGGGTGAAATTACAGGGGCATGTAGGTAATTGGCCCATAGGCATATGCTTGTGGTTATAGGGCTTGTTTGGTTCTTTACCCTACCAATTCATTGGTAGTGCCAAAGTCTAGGAAAATTTTGGCACTACCAAAATATTGGTAGGGTAAAATTATTTAGCTAACATTTGGATTGCTACCAATTTAAAGCCAAATTCTTATAGCATAGTGAAGAAACTTCTAGAATATGACCAAATATTTTAGGGGCAGTACCAAATATTTAGTCTCAATCCAAACTAACACACAAACTATTCAATTTGCCAATAAATTGGTAGGGTATGTTTTTGGCATCAAACCAAAACGGCCCATAGTTTTGTCAAGGTCTAAGATATAGAATAAGTTTAGTAAAAGGGGTAAAGTGTAAAAATTCCTGCCACCCCAATCACCCCAATCCTTCTCCCGGCCGTAGACCATTTCGTTCCGACGCGAGTAATTCCTCCCCACGGGCGGCGACTAGGGCGGCTAGGGTTCGTCGGGCGCCGCCGTGCCGGAGATCGCCTCTCGCCGCCGACACCCGGATCTCCGCCGCCGCCGGTCGCCCCAGGTTATCCCGCTCCCGCAGTCACCATCCCGTCTTCTCCGCCAGTCGCCTCACGCCCGGCCTGGACGCCCCGGAATCCATTGTCGGTCTCGCCCCGCCGACTGCCGTTGACGCCACTGGCTGAAGGTAATAAGCCGCTCACCTCTCCCTCTCCCCCTCCCCCTGCGAGCTCATGGATTTAATCCATTCGCTCGTGCGTGTTCTCCGTACTTGGGTGAACTAAACCTAGTTCGTGTTCTCCCTACTTAGGTGGAGTAAAATAGTTGAACGTTTGTTCTCTGTACAACAACTGTCACCTATCTTCTCATTTAGGAGCTTCGATTTATCCTAGAATGAACGGAACCAGCGGTTTTGGATGAGTTCAGTACTGTGGTACTCTTGTTCTCGTGGACGATTTAGAGGAGCCACTCCTGTTGAGAAGAATTATATTTCATAGTTCCCCGATGGTAATGAATCACTAGAGCCCGTATTTTGCTAGTATATATTGATTAACTTCCACAAATGTGAAGGATAATCATGGTGCATAGTTTTTGTATGTCAAGTTTTCTCAATCAGGTGGCAGCTGTATTGCTTGCTAGTAAAAATGTTGTGCTGATTGGTTGTTTTTAAAGGCGATACGCAGATTGGTTGCTTTTCTTAGATGAAATTCTGATTGGTTGCTAGACAAGCAGTTTGCCCTTCAAATGCTATGGCCCACCTGCAAACGCCCTAGAGTGCTTTGGTGCTCTAATCTAAATGACCTAGGAAAGGATTAGGATGCTGTTGCTTAAGTTGTTTGGGCTGCAATGGATACAAGTTAGTTAGGGCTGGAAATGATGATCTCCATTTTCAGAACATATAAGGCTGGGAATGGGCCTTGGCCTGTCACCAGGCCTTCAAATGGAGAATAGACAAACTATGTCGACTTATTAGTTGTGTTTTCTCTTGCTCTTCTTTTGTCTGTAAGTGTTGGGTGTTCTATTTGTTTTTATACGGAATTAATTGCACGCAAAAAACCGAGTGCTCACTTCTGCAACGTTCTAATGGTTTTGCATGAGTTCAGTACTGTGTTATTCTTCTTGTTCTCGTTGATTTAGAGAAGCCACTCTTATTGAGAAAAATTATGTTTCATGTTCCTGGATATGGTAATGAATCACTGGAGACTATATTTTGCTAGTCTGTATTGATTAACTTCTACAAATGTAAAGTAGACTGATTTTTGTATGACAGGTTCTCTCAATCAGGTTGCAGCTGTACTGTTTGCTAGTAAAAGTGTTGTGCTGATTGGTTGTTTCTAAAGGCAAAATGCAGATTGGTTGCTTTTTTTAGATGAAATTATGATTGGTTGCTAGACAAGTGGTTTGCCCTTCAAATGCTATGACACACCTGCAAACACCCTCTAGGCTTTGATGCTTTAATTCAAATGCCCTATGAAAGGATTAGGCATATAGGATGCTGTTCCTTGAAGTGGGTGGGCTGTAATGGACACGACAAGTTAGTTAGGGCTGGAAAATGATGATGTCCATTCTCAGAAAATATAACGCTGGGAATGGGCCTTGGCTTGTCACCGGGCCTGCAAATAGAGAATAGACAAAATATGTTGACTTACTTACTGGTTGTGTTTTCCCCTGCGTTTCTTTTGACTGTAACTGTTGGGAGTTCTATTTGTCTTTATACTGAATAAATTGCTCATAAAAACTGATTGCTCACTGCTCCAGCTGTGACCTGCTTTTCTTAAGTTCTTTCCCCGTCTAGCTTTTTATGTGAAATTGAACTAACTTTTTATGTGATTTTGGACAGTAGGGATACTTTAAGAGGCTTTTGGGAACAGGAACAGTCTGAGTTAAGAAATGTCTTCTGGGAAGGGGAAGCGGAAGATGGAAGAAAAGGGAGTGCCTCTGCAGGGAGATCTAGACCCTGATAATGATCCCATGAAATATGCTTTGTCTGCTCCCAGGGTACAGATTATTCCCGGGCTGTGGCGCCGAATTGTCAGACGACGGAGAAGCAAGAATGATGCCAAGCCCTGGGCATGTCCCTGTGGATATGTAAATAAACCTATCCAGCATCTGTTTTTTGATCTCCCTCGATTTAAGTGTGGAAGTAGAGAATGCAAGGAAATGATCCCGGTATGGATTTACTCTTTAAAGTTTGAATTCTGCATGCCTAGAAGACTATTCCCTCTGTTCCAAAATATAAAGATTTCTAGGTTGCTTAAAAAATACTAAGGTTAGGTCAAAATATTCTTTTTAGTCACTTCAGTTGTCAATTTTTGAATTTTGAAATGGTTAGATTCCCTTTGCAAGCTTCTGATTGGCTTTGAATGCTAGAAATCCTTATATTTTGGAATGGAGGTAATAGATGCTTATTGTAAGATTGACCATTATGTTTTAATCTGTAGGATGACTATGAATTTAAGTTCTCACTTGTTGAGAAGCGAACGGTGTTTGTCTTCTCAATAAAGTGAAAGACCAAGATTCCAGACGTACGCATATTTCTTACCCACTTTCTTTGTCTAATATTGAAATGGCTATGTCTGTTTTCTTCTGTCGTCTCATTAATAGTTTTTGTATTTTCAGCACACTGCATGGCATATGCCTCTGCAGTGAATGCTGATATAACAAGTAAGGTCACAAGCGTACTTTTAGGAGAAGCAATTCGTGATGCAAAATCTGAAATATGCATGAGAAACTTTCTTGCAAAAATTGAAGCTAAAGAAGCAATTGCCAAGGAGTTTGGATATGAATACACATGATGATCTTGGCATAAAAGATTTGTGGAAAATTATTTCGATCTTAGAGAAAGATGGAGTTGAGACAGTGGTATGTTTTCCAACGCTTAAGTTCTTAATTTTTTCTTTTTATGAATTTTCTTATAATAACTCCTTTTGTTTTATAGGATGGTTCACACAAAGCCAGGATATCAGGGATTACTCATGTTCCACTGGATTTCCCAGTGATATGCAAAGAGATTGCGGAAGGACACCCACTATTGGCCATCATAAGAACAGGAAAAGGATTTGATGACTTGCAATATAATCAGATTTATAAACCACCAAAAGTATCGAGAATTGTGGATGGTAAATCTGCGGGGCTTCATTGTATTACACTTGTTGGAGGTGCCATGCGCAAAGGTAGAAAAATGCATTATAAGTTTGTCAATACATATGGGGAGGATTTCTGCAAACTCAGAAGCTTAAACAGAGATGATGGAATAAAGGGTGGATAGGAAATGTCATTGCTGAAGGGATACTAAGGAAACCTGTCAAGTTTCTCCGGGAGGGACGAGGTAGTGTGTAATCTGGAATCCCATTCTGATTTGAAATTGCTTGCCACCTTTGGAAGAATGATTTTTTTTGTACAATTTTGTGTTTCTTTAATTATCAGTTCTCGTTTGCTTGCTAGCAACTATTATTTGGAGAGCTTGTCAATGAAATGTTAAATAGGTATAAATTGCAGTACATTACTTATAGGGCACACATGCTTGTAGCTATTAGTGATAGCATATTATGGGGCACAGATAGATGTAATGCACTATTTGTATATCTGTGTAATGGATAATCCTATTCTTAATTTCAAACTTGGTTGATCATTGATAGAACAAGTTAACAACTAATTTAATCAAAAAGTCCAGGCTGGGTCTACTAATTTTTATAATCAACCAATATAAGGCCATAATCTTAATGTAGTTCAATAGTTAATTTACAATTTGTTCATTTCAGTCTTATTTTGCACGCCTCTTGTGCATTCTTTGTTACTACTTTATTTGAAGGGTGCTCGTGCTCTTTTGTAATACATTAAACTGGTTGAAATCCCAATCTCTTCCCAATCATAGGTACCGCCCATGTTCTCAGAGAAATGCATTCATGCAATCAACTTTTGTTTGTTTATGTGCAGCAAATTTACATAAACAACATTTCATTGTTAGTTTCTATTGTTTGTAAAGAGTATTCTTTCTGCAGAGGTTTTGAAGCAGTAGAAGTAAGGCCTGTTCCAGGATGTAATTACTCACCCAGCCACAAAGGGAAGTAGGGGGCAGTTCTGGTGTTCGATGTTCCAGCAACCAAATCACGATGGATGTATGGTTAACCTGCTATGACAGCCATGAACTCGTTAATTGGTGTATGTAGCTAGCACTTCTCATTATCTTTTTTGCCTACTCTTCTTCTTGGGCATGCATTGTCCCTATGATTACCTGTGATTCGTCTCTGCGGATGGCGCATTGAGATTTCAAATCTCGGGACGTACAACAGATCTAGTAATAGTTTGTTTGCTGTGCTGGTTCGTTAAACATATACTGGAGCTCCCAGAATCACTGGACATACCAGGCTTCATTTAGAGTGTGTAGTCTCCAACTGTAATACTTTCCTGTGGTTAGTGTTGTTTCTCTACATGATGATAGCCTGAACAAGGATACATTCCTCAGTTCCATGGGTGGGTGGATGGTCGACACGTTTTCCATCTCGGCAACAAAAGGTGTCTTTTTTTTTTTTTGCGGGGAACAAAAGGTGTCTTTTGACTGAGTTTTGACATATTTGAATGGGGAAACTCTTTTCATCGTTAGGTTCTGTTTGGTTAATCCAGGGAAGAGAGTGATTAGAGGGTATCACCTCAGAAACTAAGGGGATATCCATTTTTACATTATTATTTTTTTAAAAAAAAATATTACAATAACATGTCAGACCACCCAATCAATCGATTTTGTTAGAAGACTGCTAACCAGATCCACAATTACACAAATTAAATCAACACGTAACAACAGGACCAACGATGAACAAATACCAATCCACCTCTTATCACTAAACTATGAGCTGCAGAAGAAGATTTTGGTTCCATACCTTCTGACAGAGTGAAGCACGTCAACCTGCCCCTTAGCCGTTGCACCCATTAATCTTCCCTTCGTCGTCGAGTCACCTTCCTCCAGCTCCAGGTCCTCTGGCTTGGCTCAGAGATTGATGCGATGTGCTGCATGTGCATATTCTTCTTGGGTCCGCAGACTTCGGCTTGGCTCAGGAATGAACTGAAACAACTTCTTGGATTATGCTGACCACTTCTGCAATCTACCACATGCTCCAGCAAAGGCATTGCTGGGCACTTCCTTCAGGCTCCGCTGCATACTCCGCAGAAGAGATTGCATAGGTAGCACATTGGCATTGAGCAGCCAAGGAAGTAATGCCTGCTTCCTTTTATGTATGGCATTGGTTACGAAGAAAACCAGAGGGAGTATCAATTACATAAAACATAAATAAAAGACACTCATATAGGCATTACATAAGTTTGCAGACTAGCTGCAAAGCGATTAGCATTGCACATTAAAATGGATCTGGTCTTTTAAGTGTGCACATGAATATATAACATAACAGCATAGACAAATAAATTTCACCATCATATAACTGATTAACATAGCCTACCAAATAAGATTGCAATTTAGCACTGGGGAACAAGATGCCCTTGACAATCTTGCAAAACATCCTCTGTGATTTCCGCCAACAGATCTGGCTCACAGGACATGTCACAGACTTTCATTCTCTCGCACTCGGCAATGTCTCTGTGAAGCTCTTCAAGAGCTTCATCATCCTCCCTAACTAAGTTGTTCAAGCCAAGAGCGAAGTCATAGTCCTTAGAAGGATCAAAATAGATACTGTCATCCTCACATAAACCCACAAACTCAATAGCCATCTTCTCAGAGATAATAAGTCCTTTACTGTCAATTTCCTGTTTCCCACAAGACATTTCCTCGAAGTCTGTTTCACGCCCTCGGTATGTTCCAATAGCTGGATGCACAATCTTAGTTCCTTTGCACTCACAATGAAAGCACCTACCTGTTCTCGAAAGAATAAAGAACGCTCAGCAGCAAGCCAGAAAGAAAAATATCAAAATTAACTTTTTAATCATTACACAAATTAAACTTCAGATGCATGAATAATTTTGGCTACACAGAAGCTGTCCAAGGATTAGTAGTAGCTAGTAACTTCAGATGCATGAATAATGTTGGCTACACAGAAGCTGTCCAAGGATTAGTAGTACCTAGTGCTGGAGCTGCAAACCAACAACTAGGAGGGTTCATCAGGAATGGAAGGTTCCTTCCCATTTTTATTTGTGGGTTCTAGGTGAGCTAAAAAGAATGGGAACCAGGGGAAATACTCAAATTAACAAAGTGAAGCTAATGTCCAAGTATGTGGACAATGCAGATCGTGGCACATCAAAGTAACAATGTCAATGGTATCTTACAACTCGAGGAAATACGACTCATATTTAACTGTAGTGCAAGTGCAAAATCATACCAGAATCTGTAGGCGACTCTAGTTCAGCGCAGCATGAAAATAGTGTACCAATATCTTCTTCACCATTGCTGCACTCCAGGAAGAAAAGACTAGGAGCAGTGTTATCACGCTGTGAACCCTTTGGTCTTGCCAGAAAATTCACATGAGCATATGGAAATCCTTTGCGATTCCGAAAGTAACCATATCTGCCATTCTCAGGTACATCAAAATTTGTACCGCAGATGACATGAAGTTCATACTCGGTTCCCTAAAACAAGACAGACAGCTCAGTAAAGATATTTACGAGACTTAGTATTAATATTTGCTATAATAAAAACAAAAGAATTGGAAGACGAGTACATGAGCTACCCACCTTTTCTTTTGCATATCTCTTCAATGCAGCTTTCACCTTTCTGCAGATGAAATATTGATTAGCCATGAAATTTTGCTGGCTGCGTTTGACCAACTCGTCAGCTCTGGGAACCAATTCAGGAACTGATGGCACAGATTTGGCAGGGTATGATTTCTGTGAAAAATATCTTGAAATGAGCTCCACCTCATTGGAAGTGAGTGTGCGGCTAACCGCTAGCGATGGCTTGTCAATGGGCAACAGCATTGGATGGGTTGACACAGCGAATTCAGCTTGAGCATCAGGATGAGGATGCCATGCCGCGTCTGCTGCTGCCTTGTAAGCATCCTCATGAGAGCAGGATATATCATGATCGCACATTGCTCTAAAAGTGACTTGTTCAAGGTTAGCATTGGAGTGGAAAAGGTACATCATGGCATCGTGTTCAGATAATGCAGGGAAGAGGTTGTGGAGGAAAGCAAGAAGGCCGTTGAGGGAGCGGCACTCAATGCGCACGAGACTGTTGGTGCAGATCATGTCCAGCTTAAGCTCCTCATGTGGAGGGAATGTGGTGTCGTACCAGATGGTGTTGAGGATGATGTTGGAGACACGGTCATTAGCAGGACCAAAGCAATGGCCTGCCTTGAGGAGGCTATGGTGATAGCGTCTGCGCAAATCATCCCTGGGAAGCCGCGCGATCGCTTTGAGGTACAACACATGGATTTTCTCCAGGAGAAGAGTTCTCAGAGTATCTGTGAATTCATGGGGGAACTTGTTCAAGCTGCTGATTCCTTTGATGTAGTGATTCAAGCGAAGAGCCGCCTGCCGGACAGGTTTCGGGAAGTCGGGTGGCTCCTTGAGAGGTTCCTGGAGAAATTCGTGGAGGCGGTGGATGGCATCAAGAGACAGGTAGCATCCATCGGTGAGAATCTGCGAGGAGGCTGATCTCCAAGACGCGAAGCTAGCGAGAGTGATCTGGCTGCAAATGCTGGCGGGTCTGGGTGCGAGGCGGAGATGGCAGCGCAGCGGAGGGCAACCTCTGTGGTTGGGGAGGAGATCGGGAACAGCCTGCCTCCAATTCCCCGAGTGTACTCGATGAGGTGGACGGCGGCGAGCAGGTCGGCCTTGGTGAGCAGGAGGTAGTGCAAGGCCTCCGAGACGGGGAGGTGGCGGAAGTAGCAGATGAGGAAGGTGACGAGGCCCTCGAGCGAGCGCTGCGCGACGGGGACGTTCCTCCTCCGCTCCGGCGAGGTCTCGCACCGCCCCATCCTCGGAGGAAAGCAGCGGATGCAGCTGGCATCCGCGGCGATCTCGGACAAAATTGCCTCGTCTCTCCCCCTCTTCCTCTTCCTCGACTTCCCATCCTCCTCTTCCTCCTCCGACGCCGTGCAGTCGGGCAGGAGGGGTTCGGAGACGGTGTTGACGATGATGTTGGAGATGGGATCCATGAGGCCGAAGCAGACGCCGGCGTCAAGGAGGGGCGGGATGAGCGCCGGCGTCTCCTCCACCGGGAGCCGGCCGAGCGCAGCCTTGTAGTACCCATGGATGTGCCCGAGCAGCTCCGACAGCACAACACCCCGCTCCTTCACCGGCGAGGGCTGGTTGGCATCGGAGCTATCGCTGCCGCCCCTGCCTGTCGCCGGCGACGAGGGGGTGGATCCGGAGCTTCCGGCGGAGCTATCGCTGCCGCCCTTCGCTGTCGCCGACATCAGGGCAGGGATTCCACCGGGGCGGCGCCGCCGCGCGGTCCCTCCCTCTCTCTCCCCCTTCTCCTTCCTAGGGTTTGGGTGAGCGTTTCTTTCTTCCTTTCCGCGAAAAAAAAAAGGAGTAAATTTCACAAGTAGTCCAAGTTGCAGAAAACCACACACACTTTGACACTTACACTTAAGTACTTATATTTTGGTAGTGTCGTTTCACAAAACCACACTATCAATAAATAGATTCACCCGCGAGATGACGTGACTATTTCACTGTTTCATCTAGGATGAGGATATGGCATCCTATTACCAGCCATCGCACAAAATTAATAGAATGCCACGTCCTCATCCTTAATGGAACAACCACGTTATCTCATGGGTGAATCCATTCATCGATAGTGTGATTTTGTGAAACTAAACTACTAAAATATATGTACTTAAATGCCAAGTGTCAAAATATGTGTTGTTTTCTGTAACTTGAACCATAAAACATGTAGTTTTGTGAAATTTACTTTAAAAAAAGGGCAATAATACTCCTACAGATTACTGTTACGTACTATAATATCGTTCGTTTATTTGGGGAGATCCGCGTAATGTTACTAACATCCGATTTGTTTCAGCTTCACGTTATTGTAATCTAAATTTTTGAGTTGGATTTCTATAAAGTATAAACTGAATGGATTATAATAAGCTAGAGTACATTTAGATGTGACTTGTTTAATCAATTAAACAAATAGAAAAACAAATTAGAATCTCCCTTCCCTGTCCTTGGGCCGTCTTCGGCCCATCCTCCCCTACAAGTCCGTCCTTCCTCCCCGCTCAACCCGTTTTCTCCTCTTTCTCTTCCCGCGGGCCGAAGTTCACTCCTCCACCTCCTCTTTCTCTCTCAGGCCTGCCTTCCCTTCCGGCCTAGCCCGCCAGTCGGCCTATGTCACGCCCAGAAATTTAGCCCAAATTTCCAGACTATTCTGTGTATTAAATCCCTGTCCAGGACCAGCCAGGGCACACAAAACGACAAGTAATATACAGTTCCAAACGTAAATAAAGCGTAAAATACTTACAGAAGAAGCACTTAGTCCTCACACTGAAACAAGAGCAGCAGCAGCGGAAAATGAGATCCTAGCGGGGCTTCAGCTCCACTCCACAGGCAAAACTCAACTGGGGTCTGAGCCTTGGTCTTCCAACTTCATCTTCAGCTCAGAAGCACTACACTTCTGAAAAAGGGGAATAATAGCAAGGCTGAGTACAACCACCGTACTCAGCAGGCCACACCAACGATGCAGACGTGCAAGGGGATTCAAGAATGGCTTGTGGCTATTTGCATAAAGGCGGTTGTAAAATATTTTATTTAGCAAACAGTAAAACTGTTGAATAATTAAGGTAATATTAAATCTCCACTGATCAACGCTACACCACGTTGAACAGGCCCAACCAACCCACCTGAACTACAGTGCATTGGGTCGATTTATTAAGTGTGAGACTAATCACGGTGAATCTGGTCGATCGCCCATAACCGCGGGCACGGCTATTCGAATAGTTTTACTCTGGCCAGAGGTGCACAACTGTACCCACAAGACACAACCCACCGACATGTCACCGAGTCATCATGTGCCCATGATGCACACGTCACCATGTCGAGTGATTGTGACGAGACCCTTCGCATAACCCTCCCCTAACCATCCACACCACGCTAAGGTTTCACCCCCACTCCTCAAAAGGCAGTGGGCGGTCCCCTCTTGCGCCGCGGTGAATCTGGCAACTGGACAACCGGACACCCCGGCCGACCCAACTCCATCACGCCCACCCTCGCCACCGGTGCCTAGGAAAGGGTCGAGCTATACTTCAGATCAAGCAGTTACCCACTCCCGCTTGTGGCAAGCGCTCTAAGTCTTCCAGGGTTTCCCGTGAACCGGTCCTTAATTGCCATGGGTGCGACTCACAAAACCATGCACCCACAGCCCACCATTCAGTCGCATTTTAGTTGGATAATTACGACCATGAAACATGGCCAGATGTCTCGAGCACGCAGCTCAACAAGATACTAGAATGTCTAATACTGCAATTATCCCATCGACTGAGCTAGTGGTAATTAAGCATGGCTGTAACGCCCCAATTTTCGTTCGGGATTAAAAATCATTTAATAATGTATTTTCTAGAAATTAAATAAAAGTTAAATCAACTTAATCAAGTGACTTATTGAGGGAATTAAAAATTTCCTTTAAAAATTATTGGTCGGGAATATTTTGTAATATTCTTTGTGCCCTAATGTACTCTCCGAAATTTTCCGTGAATTTTCGGAGCTCGAGAAATAGTTTTAATAGCACAAAGATCATTGCACCAATTAAAATAAAAAGAAAACAAATAAAATCCTCCTTCCTCTCTTTGGGCCCCTTTCGGCCCAAATTCCTCCCCCTCCTTCCTCTCCCGCGGCCCGCGCGCCTCCTCCCTCTCTCGGGCCGGCTCCTTTCTCCCTTGGCCCGCTCGCAAAAGTCTGTTTTGCGTCCCTCCTCTCCCTTCGCCGACAGGTGGGACCGGCGATCCCACCCGTCAGCTCCTCCTCCTACCTCTGGCTGGCCGGCTGCAGCCGCCATGGCCGCCCGAGCCGTCCAACGTCGCCGCTTTCCCCGCCCACCTCCTCCACCCTGCACCGCTCCCGCCCGACCGTGGGACCTCGCCGCCCATGACCCTGCTCCCCTCCCCCACTCCGTCGCGCGAAAAACCGCCGCCACCACCCCCACGACGCCGCCCCACTCCCCCTCGAAATCCGCCGCTCCCCGGCCCTCTCCTCGCCCCCTTGAGCTATAAAATCAATCCCCGTGGCCTCCTATTCCTTTTTCCCCGTTTTCCCGAGTCCCCCACGCCTTCTACCGAGCTCCCCACGCTGATCCCCATCGCCGCCGCTCGCCGGCGATCTCCAGCCGCGCGCCGCCGCTGCCCCCGCCGTCGCCGCGCCTCACCGCGTGTGCCCTCAGCTTCACCATCCCGCGCCACACGCTGGCCTCCACTCGGTTTCCTTCAACCGCCATCGGAACCACCTCCCCACCGTGTAACCTTTCTCCGCCGCTTGCCGCCGAACTCCGGCCGCCTCTCCTCGCCACGCTAGCCACCGCCAAGCCGCGCCACTGCCACTGTCGGCTTCGCCGCTCCAAGCCGAGCACCGACCACTGCCTCGTTCCACCAATCCGTGGCCGAGTCATCACCTCCACCACCCACCCGAGCCGTTACCATCCTCCGCCTCCGGTCGTCGCCTCCGGCAGCACCTCACTGCTCTCAGCCACCCCGCGGCCGCCATTAGCTTCACTACCGCAAGGGCAAGCTCGGCCGCCCATCCCTTTTTCCCCTCCACCACCAGAACCACCTCCCCGCCATACCACCCTACCGGCCGCCTTTTTCCGCCTCCGGTCGCCGTTCGCCTTCACCCCGGCTGCCGCTGCGACGCATCGGCCGCATCGCCGGCTTCGCCGCGTCCCGCTCTTCCCCATCCGCCGCCCGGTCGCCGCCTTCCGCCGCCGGGAGCCCCTCCTCATTGTCGACCTGTGGAGCGCCGCCGCCTCCCTCCGCCGGCTGCTCCTCGCCGTCGCCGTGCCCCTCGGTGAGCTCCGCCACCTCCCTCTCCCTCACTGCCTCCGTTTCCTCTCGCCGCTTCCCGCGCTGCGCGCCGTCGCTCCCTGTGCCGCCCGCCGTCGCCGGTGACTGCGCGCCGCCGCCCTCTATGGTCGGTCCAGCCATGCCCGTGCCCGGCCACCGTTCTCCTCAGCCGCCCGATCGGCTTGGGCCGATCTGGGCCGTCCATCCCGTGGACGGGCGGTGGACCGCCCTTGTGATCCCGGTCCATGGTGGACCAAGCCCCCTTGAGTCGCTGACGCCTGGGACCCGCCTGTCGGCGCCGGCCCCCTCTCTTGCTGACGTCAGCGGCAGTCCTTTTCCTTTGTGAAAATATTTAATAATTGCGCAATAATTCGGTAATAATTGTAGATATTAATTTAATGGCTCAAAACCTTCTAAAATTCATATCTAATTCATTCAAACTCCGAATTGAGCCATTCAACTTGCAAAATTCATCTAAAATTGAGCTCTACATGTTTGTTTACTTTTTAAGTACTGTTTCCTTGGTTTTTATTATAGTTTTTCCTTGTTTTGCGTGCTAGCGTGTAGAATCCGTCGTTTCGGAAGTCCGCGGTCGCGAGGAAAAGAGTTCGGAAGATCAAAGTGTAGAAGCAAGGCAAGTCACACATTCCCCTTGAGCATGTTGATCCCAATTTACAAATGTTTTACTATTTGCAAATAAATATGCATGTTTTGCTAATTACATGGGATTCGGGTATTACCTATCTGCTCGCTTGTGCCATGTTTACTTGATATCTTTCCTTTGTCAACCATGGGTAATAAATCGCCTAGCTTGTGTTACTTTGATGACCTAGCTAGAACTATATGCTTAGCCATGCTTAATTACCACTAGCTCAGTCGATGGGATAATTACAGTTTTAGACCTTTTAGTATCAGAATGAGCTGCGTGCTCGAGACATCTGGCCATGCTTCATGGTCGTAATTATCCAACTAAAATGCGACTGAATGGTGGGCTGTGGGTGCATGGTTTTGCTAGTCACACCCATGGCAATTAAGGACCGGTTCGCGGGATGCCCTGGAAGAACTTATCGTACTTACCACAAGCCAGCGTGGGCAACGGCTGGGCTTGTAGTGTAGCTTTCCTCTAGCCGACGCATCCAGGCAAGGGTGGGCGTGATGGAGTTTGGATGGGCCCTGCGACGGCCTATGCGGCTTCCGGATTCACCTAGGCACGAGAGGGGACTGCCCGCTGCCTTGCGAGGAGTGGGGGTGAAACCTGAGGTGTGGTGTGCTTGGTTAGAGGGGGTTATGCGAAGGGTCCTGTCACGGCCTCTTTCCGGTATGTCGTGGTGGCATGTCGGCGCACGGAAACGTGTCGTGGGGCTGTGTCTTGTGGGTACAGTTGTACACCTCTGATCAGAGTAAAACTATTCGAATAGCCGTGCCCGCGGTTATGGGCGGTCGACCAGATTCACCGTGATTAGTCCCATCTTAATAAATCGACCCAATACACTGTAGTTCAGGTGGGTTGGTTGGGCCTGTTCAACGTGGTGTAGCGTTGATCAGTGGAGATTTAATGCTACTTTAATTACTCAAAAGTTTTACTGTTTTGCTCAATAAAATATTTTACAACTGCCTTTATGCAAATAGCCACAAACCATCCTTGTATCCCCTTGCACATCTGCATCGTTGGTGTGGCTTGCTGAGTACGGTGGTTGTACTCAGTCTTGCTATTATTCCCCCTTTTCAGAAGTGTAGTGCTTCTGAGCTGAAGATGGAGTTAGAGGACCAAGGCTCAGACCCCAGTTGAGTTTTGCCTGTGGAGTGGAGCTGAAGCCCCGCTAGGATCGCCTTTTTCCGCTGCTGCTGCTTTCGTTTCGGTGCGAGGACTAGGTGCCTCTTTTGTAAGTATTTTACGCTTTATTTACGTTTGTAACTGTATATTACTTGTCGTTTTGTGTACCCTGGCTGGTCCTGGACAGGGATTTAATACACAAAATAGTCTGGAAATTTGGGCTAAATTTCTGGGCGTGACAATGGCTAAGCATATAGTTCTAGCTAGGTCATCAAAGTAACACAATCTAGGCGATTTATTACCCACGGTTGATAAATGACAGATATCAAGTAAACATGGCACAAGCGAGTAGATAGGTAAACCCTGATCCCATGTAATTAGCAAATCATGCATATTTATTTGCAAATGGTAAAAAAATTTATAAATTGGGAACAACATGCTCAAGGGAAATGTGTGACTTGCCTTGCTTCTTCACAACAACCTTCTGAACTCTTTTCCTCGCGACCGCGATCTTCCGAAACGACGGAAACTACACGCTGGCACGCAAAACGAGGAAAAACCCTAATAAAATCCAATGAAACAGTACATAAAAAGTAAACAAACATGTAGAGCTCAATTTTAGATGAATTTTGCAATTTGAATGGCCCAATTTGGAGTTCGAATGAATTAGATATGAATTTTAGAAGTTTTGAGCCATTAAATGAATTTCTATAATTATTACCGAATTATTGCGCAATTATTATTTAATTTTTCAAAGGAAAAAGGCCGCCGCTGACGTCATCAAGTGAGGTCGGCGCCGACAGGCAGGCCCCACACGTCAGCGAGACGAGGTGGCGGTCCACCGTGGACCGGGACCACAAGGACGGTCCACCGCCGGTCCACGGGTTGGACGGCCCAGATCGGCCAAGCCGATCGGGCGGCTGAGGAGAGCGATGGCCGGGCACGGGCACAGTCGGGGCTGGCCCGACCGACCACAGAGGGCGGCGGCGCGCAGTCACTGGCGACGGCGGGCGGCGGGCGGCACAGGGAGCAACGGCGCGCAGCGCGGGAAGCGGCGAGAGGAAACGGAGGCAGTGAGGGAGAGGGAGGTGGCGGAGCTCACCGAGGGGCACGGCGACGGCGAGAGCAGCCGGCGGAGGGAGGCGGCGGCGCTCCACAGGTCGACAATGAGGAGGGGCTCCCGGCAGCGGAAGGCGGCGACCGGGCGGCGGGTGGGGAAGAGCGGGACGCGGCGAAGCCGGCGATACGGGCGATGCGTCGCGGCAGCAGCCGGGGTGAAGGCGAACGGCGACCGGAGGCGGAAAAAGGCGGCCGGTAGGGTGGCATGGCGGGGAGGTGGTTCTGGTGGTGGAGGGGAAAAAGGGATGGGCGGCCGGGCTTGCCCTCGCGGTGGTGGATCTAACAGAGGCAGTGGCGCGGCTTGAGGTGGTTGAGGATGGCGGCTAGAGGCGGCCGGAGGCGGTAGGCGGTGGTGCACGAGGCGGCGGTGTTCCGGAGGCAGAGAGGGGAAATGGAGTAGAGGCCGGGCTGCGGCACGGCGCCGCGAAGCCGACGGTGGTGGCGGATTGGCGCGGCGGTGGGTGGAGCAGCGGTGGCGGGCGGCCGGAGCTTGCCGGAAAGCGGCGGTGCGCGGGAGCGGCGTGGGGAGGGAGAGAGAGAGCGCGGCTGGCTCGGGTGAGGAGGGGAAAAGAGAGAGGATGCTCCGGGGTTCGTTTTTATAGGGTCAGAGCGGCGGAAACGGGGCCGAGAGGGGCGACAACCGGCGGGGAAGTGGGGCGCCGACGTGGGGTGGTGGCGGCTCGGCCGGCGCCGGTTTTGTGGGACGAGCGGGGGAAATGGTGGAGGACGTGGAGGGGATCGTGCCCACGTCGTTGGATGCGAGCTCGGGTGCGGGAGGGCGCCGGATTTTGCGGCGACGTGGGCGGCAATGGCGGTTGGGGTTGGCCGGCGAGAGGTAGGAGGAGGAGCTGACAGGTGGGGCTCACGGTCCCACCTGTCGGCCGGATGGAGAGAGAGGAGGGAAATCGGGGGACGTAAAGTAGACTTTCGCAAGGCGCGGGCCGGCCGAGAGAGGGAGGAGGCGCGCGGCCCACGGGAGAGGAGGGGAAGGCTTGGGCCAAGCCCAAAAGGGAGGGGATGGGAAGATTATTTTCTTTTCTTTTTATTTAAATTGATTAAATGAAATTTGTGCTATTAAAATTATTTCTTGAGCTCCGAAAATTCACGGGAAATTTCAGAGAGTATTTTAGGGCACAAAGAATATTGCAAAATATTCCCGGCCAATGATTTTTAAGGGAAAATTTTAATTCTCCCATTAATTCACTCGAATAAATTGCTTTAACTTTTAATATAATTTCTTGAAATGCATTATTAAATGATTTTTAAACCCGAACGAAAATCGGGGCGTTACAGTCTGCTCGCTCCCTCCCCTCTCAGAAGTTCACAACACCTCCCTCACTCTCTCCCCCCTCGCTGACAGGTGGGACCAGAGGCCCCACCTATCATCTTCATCCGCTTCCTACGGACGGAGCCGAAAATCGTCGACCCCGCCCACGTCGCCGCCTCCTTGCGCGTCACCTCGCTCCCACATGTAACCAACAAGATAGACAATAGTAAAAGTTAGAAGATGATAGCCGATCAACAAACATGGTGATGTTGCATTGTATTCCCTCCATCCCTAAATGTTTGACGCCGTTGACTTTTTTAAACATGTTTGACCATTCGTCTTATTTAAAAAATTTAAGCAATTATTAATTATTTTCCTACCATTTGATTCATTGTTAAATATACTTTTATATATACATATAATTTTACATATTTCACAAAAGTTTTTGAATAAGACGAATGGTCAAACATGTTTAAAAAAGTCAACGGCGTCAAATATTTAGGGAAGGAGGGAGTATCAGGCTATCAGCCAATGCACGCGTGAATTGGCTATATGTGAATAAGATTATGCTGATAGACTAGATTTAGATTAAATAGAGAGTGAAGTGCACGGACGGCCGTTAAACTTGTACGGATGTATCGTGTAGGTCCCTAATTTCTCAGAATGTATTTTTTGGAAGAAAGGAAATCATAATGGTGATATGTTGGGTCGAGGCATGAACAAAAAAACCCCATACCGAACCTGGCCGTCGGCAACTTGTATATTCATCCAGTGATATATTGCACATTAATATATCTTATTAGTTTTTATAAAAAAATCATAAGACCTGCAAGTTTCTTATTACGAGGAGACTACTAGTTGATGAGGGGATGGAATTGCATGGCATCTGTTTCTTGCAGGTGGCAACGGAATTGAATGCTTATGCACGGCCCAACTAGCGCACATTCAATTCCGGCCCAAGCATACGCACAGCTGATCTCTCTCGTGTCTTCCCCGATGACGGCGCGGCGGTTGGCGGCGGCCGGCAGTAGCAGTAGCCGCACACATTCACACACTACTCTGCTACACTACAGTGGCATCCATCGCATCGCATCGCATCGCTTCGAGATGGAGATCGATAGAGATGTCGTCTCCCCGGCTCACCATCCACTCCAATTAAGTTCCCATGCAAATGCTCTGGCCCGCCGCCCAATCAACGGACGAAAGGTCATTCTCCTCCTTCGATCCATCCATCTGCCAATTCACTAACCCAAACCTATCACCATCATCAGTTCATCACCGATCGAGATCATCGATGATCGTTTCTGCGGCAGCAGCATCTCTGCCCCCTTCTATCGCCTGCAAAAGACAGAACACACAATGTCACACTACCTGCTAATTGCTACTCCAACTCTGCCTACGTCATTTTGATTCCAACATGCATCATGTCCTATGGCCCATTGTCTGCCCTGTTCAAACACATTTGTATTAATCAAAATTTCGGACTGAAATTTCCAAAATTCCAGTCATTTCGGAACCTCCCAATACGATATTATTTCGGCCGAATTTTTTATTTTTTTAATTTTTCTTGAATTTTGGTAATATTTGTTCAAATTTTACTAATTTATATAATTTCGAAAATTTCGCCATATCAGCACTCTCCGATACAAATACCGAAAACAAAAGATTGAACCATGATTAGTCCTCTGTCACCCACGATTTTTCCTAGAAATTTTACATAAATTTAGGGCTTAAGTAGCTGATAGAGCTATATATAAATTAATATATAATCCTAGACTGAACATCAACATGGATTCTGATGAGTAGTATAGTAGTTACTAGTCACTAATTATCAAAAGAACAGTTTAATTAATTAATGATTAAAGAACAAGTATCAGAGTATAGTAACTACTAATAATACCTGTCACAATCTTCCATTGATTTCTGAGTTGTAAGTACAAAGAGATGAGATTGCAACACGGTAAGTAGAGCACACACACATGCATGCGTACTAGCTAGTAGACTACTAGTAGATCGCCTTTTTCTTATTACACCAACCAGCAAACTACGTCGAGATCACTCACTCACTCACTCAAAGCTGACTGACTGACTGACTGACTGACTGACTGAACAAGATAATTAATTTAAGTAAGTTAACTAGCTGCTAATGACACACTCTTACCACATTGTAATCCAATAATTAACCAACTAATTAAAGTTCGGTAGTAATCCACACTGCTAAATTCTGTCCGTCATCGATCCGGCCATCGTCGTCGTCTTCTTCATCAGTAGCGAGAATCTGTCGTCGTCGAGATCAGTCGTCGTCACACGGCGGCGGTGATCTCGATCACCTCCGGCTTGTTCTGCAGCAGCTCCTTGTCGGCGGCGGCGGCGGCGGCGACGCCGTCGGCCGCCTGCTCGGCGGCCACCACCTCGACCTTGTGCACGCCGAGGATCGGGATGGGGCTCACGGACAGGATGGTGAAGGCGTGCGTGCCGGCGGGGAGCTCGATCACCCTCTGCGTGGCGGCGGCGGCGGCGGAGATCGGGGACATGGAGTCGGACGTCGTCGGCAGCACGGCCGTGTTCCTCGGCTTCCGGTACCAGAAGTAGAGCCCCATCTGCACGCAGCTGAAGAAGAAGCCGCCCACGTTCGGGTACTGCATCGCACCAAGAAATGCAAGTCAGCTCAAAACAATTCACAACAATGGCGTCGTCGAGCAGCTCTATCAATGGCGGCAGCTGAGCTCACCATGACGTAGGGGTCCTTGGTGAAGAGGCCGTAGCAGAACCACGCGACGGCGCTGAGCGTGAGGCAGACGGAGAGCCCGATCGGCATGAACTCGACGCTCTTGGTCTTGATCACCTTGAACTGCAAGCATCATCATCATCAACAGAAATGCTCAGCTACATAATGCAATTGATGTCAGTGAAATGTAGAGGGGGGGTAGAGAGCTTAAGCTTACGATGATGGAGAGAGGGGCGACGAAGACGGCCATGGAGAAGGCGAGGCAGACGCTGCCGAGGAACTTGACCTGGTGGGGCTTGGGGACGAGGTAGAGGGTGGTGACGACGATGAGGGCGAAGGCGGCGACGTCGAGGAGGAGGAAGAAGGCGAGGGTGCGGAGCCTGGCGCGGCGCGGCGCGTAGACGAGGTAGAGGACGATGTAGGCGGCCTCGACGCCGCAGCCGAAGGCGTTGATGGTCAGCAGCGGCCTCGAGTTGGTCTTCACCAGCGCGTAGAAGATCCACAGCACCGAGCTGAAGAGCGCCACCACGTACGGCACCGAGCTGTACCCTCCCGTCGACTTCTTCTTGTACACCTGCAAGAACGTCGCCCTGCAATTTTTCAGAGATATAAATTCCAGTTCGTCGTCAGAGATATTCAGATGTTTCTCTCGAGATTTTGATGGTGACAGTAGGAATGGAGTACTCACACTGGTGCAAGGAACACCAGGAAGGAGATGATGTTTCCTGCAAAAGAAACAAGACAGAAAACGACATCGTTAATTAATATATGATCAGTGGAGTAACATTCTTTCAGAGTTTCAGCTGGTTCACACGGATGCAGATATGTTAGCTAGGTTAGGATAAAATAAAATAAAATTTTAGTTTGCATATATATACACTGTCAGTAAGATAGTAATGTTCTTTCAGAGTTTCAGAGATGTTAGCTAGGTTAGGATCGAGAATTGAAACTGGTTGATGGGTCATTAATTGGTCATTTTTGTTTACTGACAAAAATCAAATCAGTTTGTTACCACCTAGCTAGCTCTGCTTTTGTTTAGTGACAGCGACGAAGAGGAGCAGATGCACGCCTCCCTCACTGCTCAACCGATCTCCATTTCAAGAAATCGGAATTAAATTAGCAGAAGCTAATCTGGGAGCTAGCTTAGGTAGAGTACTAGAGTGCATGCATGTTGAGAAAGTTGGCAATACTAATTAATGACCTATGTGTGGAATTCCTAGCTGAAACAAACCCTGCTTAATTTGATGCAATTATGCAGCTAGATAGTATATGTGTTTATGTTTGTGTGGCCAGAAACTGGGCATGTGTTGAGGCAAAAAGGTGAAGAGAGAAAAAGTGCTAGGTCTTTTGAAGTGAGATTCCTGCTCCATGCATGAGCTGAAGCTAGGGAAGTGACTTGTGCCCATCACTTGTAAACAAGAAAAAAGCAGATCAATGGAGACAGAAAGCTCAAGAACACAAGGACATAAAAAAAAGGAGAAGATTTTTTAACAACATTGCCCTGCTGCACTGTGTGAACTGCTGAACAGATATGCATTCCTAGAAGCATCAAAAGCGTGTGTGTGCTGTGCACAATGCAATGGTGCAGACAACAACTAGTGTATGGAGAAATTAAACAGCAATTAACCTGAATTTGATCATTAGCATATGAAAACTAAAATGATCTTCAGTTGCATTTGTCCATGGATGATCATGGCTGTGAAGATGATGATGATGATGATGATGATGAAATTAAGTTTGAGCATTATGCATTGGTTGCATGCTTTACCTGCAACACCGGAGAGGGTGACCGCCGGGTTAGCCATGGACAAGAAACCTCCTGCCATTGCTACTGGTGATGAAGGTTATTAACTAACTCTAAGGTGTTAATCAGTGAGAAGGTTAGGAAGAGGAGAGGAGACACCAGCTAGAAACTAGCCAGAAATCCCTTCCAACTTCCTGACACAAGAGATGCTAGCTAGAGAGGAAGGCTTAAGTGCTACTACAACTGCATGTGTGGTTTGGCCTTGGCCATGGCTCAGTGTTTATATAGTTGGAGACCCTCCACTTTTGGTGGTGTACAGTAGGGGGAGATGCATATCTAACCTTTGCTTTTTTTTCTTGTGCTTGATATTTCTTTTTCACTCTGATATATCATTTATATGAATTTTCTTTTTCTACCTCTAGATCTGTCCCTCTCTCCACTACTCTGAATATGTGGTCATATGAATGCATAACTGAGGGGCAATATGACACGTATGACCACTCAGTGTGTCTGTTGCCATTTGGAGAGCTGGAGCTCTCATATAGGTTTCTTTTACTTGTTACAATAGTTGAAATGTTATTGAAAATTTTCTTGATTTGTGTAGTTTTATTTGTAGAAGGATGTACAACCATGGACAATGATGCAACTTAATTAGTAACATGTTGGGTGATCCATCAATCGACTTCTATCGTCAGAAAAGAATTGCAGAGTAGTTCGTGTGCAATCAAGTGACTAAGCTCAAATCGAACAAAGAGTTAATTCACACACTGTTCAAGAATGAATTGAGTGCAATAACACTGATAATACAATCAGCACATTTATCAAAGAACATGAAAATAACAGAGCAGAGGGAAGTCATCAAATAAATCTCATGAAAAGAACAGAGGAAGAAGGGAACATATGAAAGAGAAGGGTAGTCCCTTTCACCATGAACAAAGTGCTTTGGTGTTCAAAAGAGAGAAAAAAAAGAGCTTCTAACAATTGCAGCATTAATTTCTTTGTATCAGCATCTGTTGTACCACTAACACCAACATGCCAAGATGTTTTGCACAATTCACTCTGCAGGTTTTCAAAGCTAGCAAAAGTGACGGAATCTTCATTAAGAACCTTAACTAATTTCTTGTCTAGCTAATTAAACCATAATATGCCTATTCTTAGAGAGAGGTAACTTGAAGAAAGGGATATGTCAGTTTGTTGCCGCAACATTAACTCTGCTTGTTAGATCGATCTTAATTAGGTTACTGACCAGAAGCATTCACCTTTTCCTGAAGTTATGGAATGCTGATCAATGGAATTAATTCCAAAAGCTAGCCAACAGTTTGTTAGCAACAGGTTATTTGGCGAGTAATTAATTCCAAAAAGCTAACCATGTTTCATCATAAGTCAGTTCTGTTCTCCCTCTTCATTCTCTCTCTTTTAAATTACTAAAATATCTGACTAAAGTAATTTTATAGTCCTCGAGAAGCTAGTACTAAAAGTTAATATATTTTAATATATTTTCTAGTGTAAAATTTCATAACTCTCACTACCTCACATATCAGGAGGTATCAAAATTTACACTAAAAGATTTGGTACCTGATCGTAAAATTTCTGATCTAATTCGCATTGTTGAGAGAATTGCATATCCTATCTTACTATAAAGTTATAACCCGCTAATCCTAAAGCTCAACATGCAAACCCACCACTTCATCGTCCACTAGCAATAGTTACATACAAAACTTATGTAAGCATGCAACATCATATGTAATTCATTGAATTCTACAAATCAACATCCAATCATCTTCCTTCACATTATTTTTCACAATACTTTTAACATATCCATCATTTTTATAATAATTAACATATATTCATCCATATAATCAAAGTGCGGGATATCATATTTGATCTACAATCTCATACAGAGTCTACTAAATTTATTTCTCTCTGAACATAGTTTGACAAACCAGTTTTATTTGTTGTTAAAAGCTAATATAATTTTTACTTTTATCTCGATTATTAAAAAAATAGTCACTTAGTAATTTCCGCAGCAAAGCGCAGAGAATCACATAGTTAGCTAATGTTGCAAGTGCCCTATGAAAATATTTGTCAACAAATCCAAATGTTTGCTGAAAACGGGCATGCAAAAAAAAATCGATAATGCCGTCGTACTAGTTTATACAAGCCAAAAAATTCACCTCCAACTAATCATTTCATATTCCCAAGTGTTTACGCCATGCATATCTGTAACAAAGAAATTTCACAAGATTCAGTAAAAGTTCAACAGTATCCCTCCCTACTGACCCCACTATCTTGAAGGTGGCATTGCTATAGAAAAGAAAAATCAAAATCCCATTTCGCCTCCTTGTTTTGGGGCTGAGAATATCATTCCTCGTATCCTAAAAAGATGAATGTCATTCGCAAAGAAGATCTTTGATGCAAAGAGAAAACTGATACAGTGAAAAGTGTAAGAAAAGTTGCCCATATATATGTGTGTTCTAAGTATATGAACAGTTTAGCCGACAAGAGCAAAGATTTATATATGTATTGACTACTGGTGGGGTAAACTTGAACACAGAATACATCAGCTTCTTCCATGAACACTGAAAAGTGCTTCATCAATAACAGTACTGCACATTCTGTCCTCCACTGAGCTAAGACCAGAGCTCCGATTGGAGGAGGAAATATACATAGTGGAATCGTACATAAGTACAAATTATCTGTTGAAACCGTGTGAATTAGCAGTATTAATTAGCTACCTAGGAATTAGCGGTATTATTAATTTGTAATCAAAGTTAGTATATAGTACTTTCTTGTTTGAACAATGTAGCTGCAATGATTGTAAATTATTCAGTGTATTTACTAGCAGGAATTTGCTGCTTAATTTCAAGAAGATACTGGATGTGATTACTATATGTGTTAATAAGGATTTTACTTCTGCTTTTTGCATATTCCCCCAAAATTAAAAGGGATTTTACTTATATAGATATTAGAGAAAAGTCTGTCCTGAAGGTCTTGTCTATTTGATTGGAAATCGACGTTGGAGAGGTAGGTGTTTGAAAATTCAGAGGTTGTTATACCTTTCCCTGGAAAAAAAAAACTTTCAGAAATTCAGAGGTTGTTCTGCAAGCCTTCATATCGATCATTTGTCTCTGACCCCAGAAGAGATTTCATGCCAAGAGACAAGCTAACTTTTCACAAAAGAAAAAAGGGGCCAAGAAAATAAGTTATTATGTCTTCCTCTTTTTCTTCCCAAGGGACTTGGAATGCAGAGTTTGGGTCCCTTGAGGAATCAGGATTTCAGGTCATACCACCTGCAAAAGCGCGTCACATTATTGTCATGCTTTCTTAGTTTTTTTTTCTTGGCATGGATGATTCATACTTTCTGGGCATATCGACATAATTCATGTCTTATATATCTATATAGGTCATGCAAAATGGAACTCATATAAATGTAGAGAAAAGATGCAGACGAAATAAGCAGGATGTATTTTTCCAAAAAGAAATGCAAGGAAAACAGCTAACAAGTGCATGCAATTTAACACATAGTTTTCTTATACACAACAAGCATGCTAAAATTGTAAGTGAATGGCAATCTTAGCACATTTGCACTTGTTCAACTAGGACAGTTTATGCCCACAGAAATGCATACTACAATAATACTAGTACTAGTACTACTACTATGTATGTTCCATAAACCAGCTATAGCCCAAGAGAGTAGATTTGCTTATAACTTACAAGAGTTTATGTGGATATGTAGCTGGCCTCCAATTCACCTGTTTCCAAAACTTGGTATATGAATGCAACACTTATCAATAAATGTAATGACACCTCAATATTCTCCATCAACTCCACTATGCAATAAAAATTCAGTCACCCAGTTACAGAAAATGATTGTGAAATTTGTTGCTTGCTTGTATATCAGTATGGTTCGTCTGTTATGCTCCATATCAAAATTAGGCAAGATGGGGAGCAGTTAGTTCTTATCATGCCAATATTAACTACCAGTTGTTCACAAGGCATGCAAGATGATGCGCATAAATATATGTGTTTCCATGCTAATAAGACAGCTACAAAGATGTTAAGTTGTTATCTTATCATGCCTAAAACTCCAAAAAGGAGAACTTGAGCTGGAGATTCTCCACAACAGCTCTAGTTTTGACTCTAGTGCAGATGTGCTGTAAAAAACAAACTCTTAGGCAGCTCCAGCTCTCCATTTGTTTCTGAAACCCTACCAAAAGGTAAGTGTGCTTCTCCAGCTTCTTGTACTCAAGGTGGTTAAATGCTATCTTGCTTAAAGAAAGATGGTGACTGATGTTTTTTTCTTCAATGTATCTAAACCAGTAGAATTAATAGCACATGGTTTTTCAGTTGGAGCATGTTAAATTTGCTCCCTTTCACTATCTCTCTCTGATGCAACTACACATCATGAACCGGTAGACTGAAAGTTGTGGTTGATAGTTGCCCAGTACATGTTACCAGTGAGCAGTGGCTGGGAAATGCAAGTGAGAAGCGCACAGAGGAGTTGCCCACTAACTCTGGTCAATGAGATTAGTTACACTGTGCACCTTAACCAAAAGGTGAATTTGCATAGACTCCCCTGGTTAATTTGCAGTGTGCAAACAATTAAAGGTTGCAAACTTCGAAAGAACACTTCCCAGTTTGAGGCTCTGCCCTGTTCTTTGTCGAGGAATGTGTGAATTGTTGACCGCGCACACTTCTCGAGCTTTTAAACGGTATGGTTTCTATTTAAAATTTCTATATATGATTTTTTTTTAAAAAATATTATTTTTAATCCATTTTCAACTTTATGATAGTTAATTCATCCGTTTGTAACCTCGAATTATTGTCGAAAACAATTCAATTATTTAGCCACTCATCACATAATAACATACCACGCGAGATGGGATTGAGTCCTATCGCTCGCTCTCAGATAGATCGTTATCTCTCAATTCCCTATTCAAGGAAATTTGGAAATGACACGGATTATCGCTATGTCTCCCCCTTGTCATTTTTCTTTTCTGTCTAGGGGCCTGTCTAGGGGAGTTTAAGATTCTGAGAAGCAGCTGCTGAGAAGCTAGCTGGTGAGAATCTGGAGAAGCTGGAAAACCCAGCTTCTGACTTCTAGTTCATTTTTCAGATTCTACAACTACATATTCTCAGAATCTAGGTAAAAAGCTGGATAGTTTAGGAGAGCTTCTGGCAACTGGAGATTCTAGGAGAAGCTGCAGCTGCTAGAAGCTCCCCCAAACAGGAGTCCCTCTCGCGGTCGCATGTCAGCAATGCAAAAGAGGATCCCCTTGTCGCAATCCCGTAATCCCCTCCCTCTGGTTAGGAGGCATGTGACATGCCTGAATCTTTCGGTACACCCCCTGATCGATCGATCTCTCCTGGCCAACGAGATCTTCATCTTACGTGGTTAGATCAGGAGGAAGAAGAACTGATCGATCGATCTTGGCATCTTGCCATGTCTCTTCCTGAAAATGACCAAAAGGAGAGATCGATGAAACTGACCGGAGTAAACTGCTCATGCACCTCCTCAACAACCATGCCCATACAGGCTGATTTGGCACTGACAATCCATGGCAGCCAAACGCATGGGCGCCACTGCTTCCATTCCATCGGCTCTTGACCACCTCTCGATCTCCATTGCCGACCGCTCATCCGAGCTGCTGCTTGCCACATGGCAGCTGCTACATGTGACAGGTCCAGAAGGAAACACTGCTTGCTGCTAGCAGGATCCTGGCTAGGATCTTCTGCCCATGAACAAAGCAACAGTGCCTTGATTATTGTGAAAACTTAGCTTTCAATAAAATCTGGAAGAGGTTGTGTATATAGAGAATTATGGAGTACCGTTTACAGTGCTTTATACCAGTAGTATTCTACTACCAGTATTATCGTCAGTAGAAATGGTTTTAAACGTTGATTTATAAGTTCTAGTAGTTGGTGTGGTAGTATAAATCGGTATGATTTATTCGATTAGAAAAATTAAACGGTTTAGATTGGTTCTACTATGTTTAGAGAGAATTGTAAAACACCTCAAAATTATAATGATGAAAATTTCCTTCATCTAATGTGTAGTCTTTGTACAACATTGTTAATGTACAATTGTTCAGTGTATCTTGTACTGTAGTACTGTAGCTGTTTTTTTTTTGTCAATTTTTGATTAATTAGCTTTTTGTGTTTTATTCTGTTTCTTGTAAATATCTGTACGTGTGGTTGTCAAGTAAAGAAAAAGAGTTCAGAGACGCTTTATACACACGTTTGGATACTAGTTGACCAGAAAAGTTCAATCAAAGTACATGAGTATATATTAACCTGTGGAGAGAATCCCAACTACTAGCTAAATAACTCCACAAACAAAGACAGAAAACTTTGTAGCCATAGAACTGTCTAGGGCCCCAGCTGAACAATCTCTGAACAAAAAAGGCACTTAATTATTTAATTACCATCTAATTAATCTAAAACTGATGGATGGAGATCATAGGCCTGTCACTTCTGGGTCCCCTGATATCGTCAGGCAACAAGCTCCTCTTTTTGACTACCAGTAGCAATCACTGAGTTATTCCCCAAAAATGATTTCTAGTGAAAATAAATATACAGTTTAGGAGATTTTTTTTGTTTGCTTTGGAACAACTATAACTAATTTTAAAAAGTTTTTTCTTTTTTGAGAGGTGTGGTGGTGATGGGTGAATTAATGTGCTCTTAAGGAAAAGCCTTGTAACACACATGCACAAATAGGATTCTTTCTTACAACAAGCTGTTCCTGAAAAAGGATTCAAAACTCAAAACAAGCAGCTACACTTTAATTTGTCATGGAAAACCCACGAGGAGATAATCAGTAGCTTTTCCTTCAGAAAAGTGCAATACCTGTAATAATTAAGCAGCGGTTCACTTTTTCATAGACAAATAAGCACACCAGTTACATATATAACAAATGCAAATTAATTTCAGAAACAAATGTGTTAACATCATTTTAAATATAATCGATGAAAGTTTTATTAAACTCAGCCAATTACATCAAACTGATAGAAATAACCATGCATCTGAACACATGTGTTAACATCTGAACTTCTGAAGGATGATTCAATTCAGATCAGCACTGAATCATTTTTTTTCTGAAGACAATGAAATCTTATAATGAACCCAGACAATTACATCGAGGAGATACAACTCCACCGAGAGAACACTCTCGGCCTCTGCATATCTAAATCACCGAATCACTTTGCACCAACTGTAATTAACCCAACTATTAGTTGGATCTTTCTTGAGCTTAGCCTAAGCAGAGCCCAGAGGCTAGGTGTAGTGGGTGCAGCCAGATCAATAGTAGCAGTAGCAGCTACTTCCTCCGTTTCACAATATAAGTCATTCTAACATTTTCCCTATTTATATTTATGTTAATGAATATATATATATATATGTGTGTGTCTAGATTCATTAACATCAATATGAATGTGGGAAATGCTAGAATGACTTACATTGTGAAACGGGGGATCCGAGTAGCTAGCAAGGCAGCTAGTGCTGATAACGCTGTACCCATTTGGTTGCTCGACAATTATCACGGTGGGGAAGAAGATGGCATCAGTGGCGGCCGTCCGGGGATAAGAGATGCGCGGCCGGCCGGCGGCCAACTTGGGTGGTCGGACCAAAACCTGCACTCACTTATTTTACTACTGGAGTAGCTAGCAATCGATCGAGATAGTGGCACTCACTCAATCGCATGCAGATCATATGCAGTGTAGGGCGCTTACAAACACTACTAGCCCCTTTTTCTCCGGCTTCCTTTCTATCTCATCTGATCATCTTCATCTGACCTTAGCTGACATTGTGCCCATATTGCAAACAGCAATTCACCTTCACCGGGCCAGTCAGGAAGGCACATCGATCATATCGATCGACCATATCTTGCCTGCCTGCAAGGAAAAAAAGGATCATATATTTATCCATGATTCAATTTTCATCCATGCATGTACCACCGCATTACTGATCATTATATGTGTATATTTTCAACCATATAGAGAGACAACTTGTCCAAAAGCTACCTGGAATAGCATTGACTTGTTTCCATTTTGCGCAAATTAAGGCCTAGCTAGCTTGTAATTGTTGCTTTTGTAATAGGGCCGGTATCTTTGTAGGCATATGTGTGTGTGTGTCTTTTCGTTGACAAAAAAGAAAAGGTCATCCCTCGGGCTACAAGGGGCTTTAGGTTATTTTTCCTCGAAAAATGGGTTTTAAGTTGCACATATTCATCTTTATAGTTATTCTTGACGGTTAGAGTTTGGCTGGCACTACACATTTTGCGAGATTATTGCCATGGACACATGGTAGTTTAGATGAGCTATTATTGCCATGGTAGTTTATAGTTTAGATGAGCTGATGAGCCATCAGTGTCGTGCGGTTTCTCTTTTTGTTATTAGCCTTTGGGTTCTTCTTTTACTCTTCTCATATCAATATATATATATATATATATATATATATATATATATATATATATATATATATATATATATATATATATATATATATATATATATATATATATATATATATATATATATATATATATATATATATAACACTAGCTAGACAAATTGGCTGGCTATTTGAAAAAGAAGTCTAACTGGATGTCGGCAGCGTATTGTATTTTGTATCTGGTCACTTGATTGCAACGGGGAATATGCTGCATGCATGGCTTTCGCATATTCATCTAACTTTACAACTCTCGCTTGTTTGTACAAATCCAAACAGGAGGATAAGAATCCGGTGACCATATATCAACTACTCCTAAAGAACTAAACCACCTAGCATTCCTTTGTTCAACAACGGGTTTTAGCTAGGTTTGCGCATATAAATCAGCATTCTGGTTGTCATGTAACCTTTATCAAGTTCCTTAATTGGCACTAGGAACATGCGTTTACACGTATGGCTTCCGTATATTCGTCTAACTTTACAACTCTCTCTCGCCTGTACAGATACAAACAGGAGGATAAAAATCCGACGGCGGTGTACTGATCATCCCTAAAGGATTAAACCACCTAGCATTTTTTCCCCTCGCACTCATCCCAATGTACCAGTGGCATTCTAGAAGTGCATTGCCAACTCGAAGCTGATGTGGCCCATTAGTTTGCTCCAAAATGGCAAGTTGATGTGCATCGATATGCTGTGCAAGAAGCTAGGATCGATCCTAATTATTTGCAGGATTTTCTGGGTGAAATCTTATCCCTGTGCAGCGTTTGTGGCCTTATGTGGCCACTGGTGCATTATTAAAGTGTGCATCGATCGATCAGTGTCGTCGTCGCGTGTACGAGGTTGTAGACAGCAGCAGCTGGGGTACACGTACGGTGGACGTGTAGTGCAATAGTTTCGATCTGCTTCGTCTAGTCAACAGCTGCGTATGATGTATGCCATTGCCAACGCCAACCTATAATGGACCGTCCAATCATACGGGAACAAACGCAAGTGTACACAAATAATTAAACCGTATGTAGTTTATATACACGTAGGAGATAGCGGTAGCTAGGAGTTTTCTACTTCCTCCGTTTCACAATGTAAGTCATTCTAGCATTTTTCACATTCATTTTGATGCTAATGAATCTAAATAAATATATGTCTAGATTCATTAACATCAATATGAATATGAAAAATGCTAAAATGACTTACATTGTAAAACGAAGCAGGAGTATTACACTTTGGATGATGTAGCTCTTATAAAATATCGTTAATAGATTGTACGTGTTCTCTATTCAGTATTTGTCTTATAACCTTAAGTGTCCTTTTATTTTATTTTATCTTTCCTTTATACTTAGTAGCCATGTGCCAGTTGGCAGAGGCCGAAGATGTGTAGAATACCATAGATAAAGATATGTGTACAATAGTTTATGATTTAATTATTTTTTTTTTCATATATGGAGTATTTTGGTGTATGTCTATCACTTTCACTGGTTTCTTATGTACACGTACACACAGGCATAGCACTACTATTAGACTTAGAAGTTAGAACTACCATGTGGGCCGTTATGTATTTTTGTGATGGGTTTAATTACTTAAACCATGGTTAATTTCTTGGTCAGTATTAACTAAAGTGCTTTTGACTCTTGTGGTTTTGAAAGTACAGTAATTAGGTTAATTTTGTGATTCAGAGCACTTATGTAAGATATGTGTAGTGCGTCCAACACGTACGACTAGTACAAGTTGCATGTTTCCTGTTTTACTGTGTGCAGTTAGTACCAAGCTTTAGTTTCACCTCTAAATGTTCTGCCTAAATTAAACAGTAGTAGTGTAATCCAACTGGCAACGAGTATAGTAGATTTCCATTGGCTGGTATATAGTACATCGATCTCTTGAGAATTTTGATGATTCTGAAGATTTCCATTGGCTGGTATATGTGTACTGTATATCAGTGTCAAGATTAATTAGAATATGTCAGTTTAAACTCTCTACAACTTTACACGCATTAGCTAGTACATATGTAAAACAGCCGAAGTCTTAACCTAGATAGAAAAATATAGTGCGCATCTATGCGCCTTATTACATGTCTACATCCTACATTTTACAATGTAAGATTTTCTATGTCTAGATTTATTAATATCTATATGAATGTGCATAATGCTAGAAAGTTTTACATTGTGAAACGGAGGGAGTAGTTTGTAATATCTCCAAAAAGCTAGGCGTTGAAAAAGCCTCGATATATATTAAGAACATTTTTTTTACCAAGATTCATGCATAATGCACTAGACTAGAAGTATACCACTGATTGTACATGCCACGGAGATCTTCCTAGTTTCTTGCATTCAAGGAAATTATCACAGTAGAACTAGTTAATTAGCTCACATATATGCATGGAAGAAAGCAAGAATATTTCTAAAAAACTAACCAACACAGATATATTATACCAATTTCATTAAATATAGTGAGGGTAAAGGTATTTACGAGTAAGAGAAAAATGTGAGTACACTATATACTGTATGCATTAGCTATTAGCTATAGTATGCAACCAAAATAAACCCATTATAAGTCCAGCTAATGAATTAGCTAGTTTCATGATTTGGACATATAGTACTTAGTATGCCCTCCCTCCATATTATAAATCATTTGACTTTTTTTTTAGTCCAATTTTTATTAAATTTATAAAAAAAATACTTACATTTTAATTAAAAACAAACACATTATCAAAATATACTCAATGTTAAATTTAATAAAATAAATTTGAAGTTATATATGTTGCTAATTTTCTATAAACTTGGTTAAAAATCTAAGAAAGTTTGACTAAGAAAAAAATTAAACGACTTATAATATAAAATAGGGGAAGTATACACAAATATAATAGGGCATGATATATCACGCGCAAAGGACAAATAAAACCGTATTAGTTCTGTCAGCATGCATACAGTAGTATAGTCGTAGTCCCGTCCACGTCATAACTGAAAATTGCAGTCAATTGTCAAAACCTCGATCTCTGCCGGCCGTGTGCATGGACAGAAATACTACGTGGTTCACACCATCCAGCCATCTCCTTGATATACACGTACGGCTAGCCTAGCTCATGTCTATTCCCTCTTTATCATAAATCTAAGATCCTTTCTTTTTATTTCTTGATTAGTTTTTTTTTCAAATTTAACCATATTTACAAAAAAAATAATAACATCTATAATATTAAATTAGTTTTATATTAAATCTAGCATTGAATATATTTTGATAATATATTTGCTTTGTATTAAAAATATTGCTATGTTTTTCTATAAATTTAATCAAACTAAAAGAAATTTGACTAGAAAAAACGTCTTATAATATGAAACAGATGGAGTATATTATCTCCACACCCCCATTTGTCACTAATCCGCATAATGTGTACTAGTCCAGCTTATGTGCCTTGGCCTCTTAATGCATGGATCTAGAAATATTTTAGAGTCTAGACAAACTTAACTAGAGCTAGTATCTGATATAAAATTTCTATCTTCAATCCACTTATGAACCAAACAATTGATCAGAGTCATCGGGCCTTGGATCGGCCAGTGTGTAGGTCAAATCTTACATGCATATAACATATCGTGACAACATATTCACTACTACATACTATTGCTGTTGCTACTACAGAACGCATGAAACATAGCACCTTATCAATGCCGGTTTGCCAATAACCGACACTGACATATAGGTCCTAGTCAGTAGTTAGACATTCGTCGAAATATCAATATCAAGTGACTATAATAGGGTCGAAACCCTAGCTCAACCTACTAGCTTCAATCCTCAAAATCCATTACCACCTCTATTCCTCGTGGTCGATTGAAGGTTGCCAGACTCCACCTTTCCTCTCTCTTCCTCAAGTTCTTCAACTGCTGAAGTTTGCTGGCAAAACCCTTGTGGCCGCCACCCTACTCAACCTTACTTTGCTGCCGACCAGGCTACAAGGGGCTGGCCACATCCTAGATAAAATCCGTACCTATATTACATTGGGAATAAGTTCGGTGATGTAAAAATATATTTTGAGAGTTCAAATATTTAGATGATAAAGCTGAATAAGTTTAAGGACCGGCCATACCCTTTACGTGTAAAAGAAATATCTGTAACATAAGTTGGCCGGGATGAATATGTACTGGAACAAAAAGAGGCAGGCATGAATAGTTGCTTTAGCTCCTTAGGAAGGTCGACCGAAGCTGCAGCAAGAAGCAATAACAGAGCAAGTTGTTGCACGCATGACATTCGTAGTTGCGGCGGCCGGCGAGATATATTGGCCTGCATCATGAACGACACAACTAGTAGATGATAGCTATAGTTCTCGATCGATCGATCGACCGGCTGCTGGCTAGCTGTTGCTCACTCGATCACTCTCCAGGGGGCTTGAAGCTTCCTGCTTCACCTTTGTGCTTGTACGTACAACGCATCATCAGTACTGACTTGGCTGCTCCTCCTTTTTGCCGTCTTAACACCACAGCCACTAGCTAGCTAGCTGCTCCATCCGTCCCAAAATATAAATATAAGCGTTTTTTACCCTAATACGGTCTCCAAGATGCTAATTTGACCAACAATATCTATAAAATTAAGATGTTTTAAATAAAAAGAGTTGCATATTATGATATTTTGTTTAATGATAAATCTAGCTAGTAATATCAACTTTACATGATTGATTTTTTATATTTTATTTATTATTAATAGTCAAAGTTAAAAATGTTTGACTTATCACTTTGCTAAAAATGCTTATATTTTGGGACGGAGGGAGTAATGATCAGCTGCAATAATACTGTATACCACTGCATATATATGCAATTTGCTGAATTATTGAAGTCGATCGTATGTACTAGCATATGTGTGCTTTGGTAGCTGCTAGCTAGCTATATCTGATGCTATATGAATCTTGGAAGGAAAACATATACATGCATGCATGCACTAGTAAGTACAGGGCAGACATGAATTGGTATCATGCACTTTGTTCAGTTCCCTGATCTGATCATCATCAGTAATGTGATGTGTACTAGCTAGCACTTTGAACAGGGAGAGAGCTTAGTTCATGGCAGATCGATCGATCGATCTCTATGCATGTGTGAAACAGCAACCTTAGAGAAGTAAGCCAACTATAAACATATTTTAAACAGATAAAAAAAAAGAGAGAAGAGTAAGTAGGCTACAGATCTGTAGCTAGATGCAATACGAACTCCAAGACATAATGTGTGTATGACTGGTGGGACCATATATTAATAATATAGTAAGCAACTATTATTGAATTAGCTATTACATTGACTATATATGATTTGGAGCGGATAGTTAGCTTATACTATTAAACTTGCTCTTAGCTCGAATTAAAGGGTGATCGATTTGACACGCGCGGTTTCCGAGGAGAGAAATATCAACTGATGAGCGCGTGTGGACGCAGAGATCGATCGAGATAGATAGAGTGCAGCTCGAGCTGGAGAGCACCATATGTATGTATGCAAGCAGAGCCACTCACAGCCGCCTGCTATTCTAGTTTAGATTCACTGATCATCACCTCACCTCACCTACCTCGCCGCTAGCTGCTTCAGCCGATCCAGGATCATATATATGCATCTGCAGTTGCATTGCACCTAGAAATTAAATCAATTAACCCAGGATATAATATATATACATGCATACACTTAGTGATACATGTAGGCCATTTACACTGCAGAAGCTTTAGGATGAATGAATGAATGATCTTGTTCCTGATCTAATTATGATGATCAGGTGAGCGGCTATTGGCTCTCACACTCTGACCAGCGCTTTAGCTGTAAGCGACCTCACCTACCTACCTCCATTGTTGCCCCATGATGAGCATGCCTGCCCTAGCTTAGTGGCTCACTTCGTCCCAACACTTACATACTACTGCTACATATCTGATCGATCTAAGACCCTGTTTAATACAGCTTCAGCTCTAGTTCTACCTCTTCTGGAGCTGAGGTTCAGCCAAACAGTTTCAGCTTCATCTAAGATGAGAGCGGAGCTGGATGGAGCGCTCTCACAAAATAAACTAGAGATGTGGAGCTAGGTTTTGGACGCTCCACAACTTTACTCCATACTTAATTTCTGAAGCTAAATTTTAGAGTTGGAGCTCTACCAAATAGGGCTTAACAATACTATATCAATTCACCGCTACAAGGAGTCAAGTACTCCCTTTGTATTGTACCTAAATATAATTAAGCAGTTCTAGCCTTCTAGGTTGTTTAGGAATTATTCCCTTTCAGTCATTTGAATGGTCAAATTTTGAAATTTTAAGTTACTATACTACTTGAATTCCTTTTCTAAGCATCTGGATGGGCTGAAATGGTTAGATTCCCATGCATTGGAATCGATGCGTCCCTTAAAAATATATACTTATACCGTGTATAAAACTTAAATCCTAGAAATACTTATACTAAACTTTAGTACTTTCTCCGTCCCAATATATAATAACTTTGGACCGAATTTGATATATCCTACTATGAATCTAGACATGCACTCAAATACGGTCCAAGGTTGCTATATATTAGGACGGAGGAAGTACTTGGTATTACTTTTTCTTTTTGTTTTTTTAGGAATGGAGAGGTTGGGAAAGAGAAGGATATCTAGCAGGAGGATATCCTACCTAGCCAGCATGCATGTACAGGCAAATTAGGGCAGCAGATGGATGGATCATGGATGGATGGATTGGATGCAGCTGACACTGTGCCACGCTTGCTCCTACTAGAAGCAACGCGTGCAGCATATTCATCCATCAGCTAATGCGATGTGAGGCGCCGAATATTCATCTCTCCACCGGGCGGCCACCAGTGGATGGGAGCCAATTCTTTTCTCCAGTAAGATTTAGATGAAGATAAAAATTTTCATGGCATGCTTTTCAAACTGCTAAACGGTATGTTTCGTGTGAAAACTTTCTATATAAAAGTTACTCTAAAATATTATATTAATCTATTTTTCAAGTTTATAACAATTAAAACTTAATCAACCATACATTAATACCATATTGTTTTGCGTAAAAAAAATTAATCTTTATTTTTAAGAGAAATGAACACCAACCGCTGTTGCTGCTGCTCTCATTGTGAGCACCAACGTACGACCAATTCAGATTCAGCTTAGCTATAGCTCAACGTACACATGCATGTACTGCAAGTCTGCAACCAATACGATCCAGATTTTCAGAGTACAGTACAATTATTGCTACTACCAAGTCGGCCATGCCGGTCGATCGATCGATCTCGGCTTCGACGCTTTTAGTTCGTAGAGTAGAATTAAAACGTGCTTGAATTGATCATGTGATGAAGTACAGCGTGGACTCCATGTTTGCATCAGATTATCTCAGGTTGGCTCCTTACATTCCCAGTAGGCAGATTCGTATGTATGTATGTCTACCTGCTGCAACCAAGGCCCAGATAGAAAGACACAGGCCCATCTAGATAGAATACAGGAAGCTCGCAGCTGGAGTAGCATTTTGCAAGGAAATAGAAGACCAAAGGTTGACTACTTGGGTCACAACTCATATTATTCTCTTTGATGGATATATTGACTCAAAACTCTACAAAAACTGGGGATCCATAATTAATTTTCAGCAATAGATCTTACAAGCTAATTTTATACACAGCTGGTTCAGCATTGGAGCTGAGTTTTTTTTTGTTGGTTATCCACAATTTTAGAAACTTAACTGCTTGTTTGTTGGGCAACTCGAGGAAAAGGATGCTGAGATTAAGAGGAGAATTTGATTTTTAATCTCAGTATCTTGTTTGGTAGAGGTAATGGAAATTGATAGAGAGTTTAGTTAAAGATTAGATCATTAATGATAACGGATGGCTAAAATTTATTTAGGCAAACTAAAGGAGGAATTCTCTCCCAATTACCACCTCTACCAGGTATTCAAAAGGAGGGAACCTCCACCAGGTATTCAAAAGGAGGGAGTTCCTTCCTCAATTCCGCATTCCCACCAAAATTCTCATATCTCCCAACCAAATAAAACAACTCCCCAACGATTAATAGCATCATCCCTCTAAACTTCTAATCCCTCCAAAAACCTCCAACCAAACAGGCCGTAAATGGCATCCTGGGAAGCATCAAGAGAAAACCAAAATACGTCTGTTCCAACAAATATATATACAGATACCCCATCCAAACCGGAAGCTCTTGGGCTACTTTTCTTAAAACACCAGACACACATACAGCGCATGGAAGCTTCGTGTGATATCATGCACTACCAAAGACAAAGCAACAGGAAGCGTGTTTGGAATTACACAGATGATCCAGGACCTTTACCCTGGCGCACATGGTAAACAAATTGTACTTCATGGTAGTTCAATGCACAGGGTCACTCTGATTCTGAAGTTCCAGTTCTATTAACCCAACTTGACCGCCTTGAATGTGTGCCAGCTCGTCCTTTCATGAGATCAGCTGGAAGGTCGTCCCTGCTCAGATCTGGGGATGCATGCGTTAGTCTACCCTCTTTCTCATCCAAAAAGCCCCCGAGACCTGCTTCCAAGTCCCTGATATCAGCTGCTGTCCTCGGTTCATCCCAAGGCACCGGCTTCCTGCCCATTTCAAGATCCCCAACAGGTTTGCCCATGTTGGGGCTCATAAAACCTCTTGATGCTACACGGGTTTGCTGTAGCCCTTGCTCAACTGTGACCCTTGCCCGGAAATTGTTCTTTGAAGGAGGAATACGGCTGCAGAATATCTCTAGAAAGTTGTTCAGAACGCCTCTGTTATACGGGTTAGCCCGTCTATCGTAGCGATACCTGAAGTTCTCATAAGTTGTCTGCAAAAGAACAGGGCTACATGATTAGCTAATGAATTGAAATCGTTGTGTTTAGGAAATTAATGCTGAATCGAACTAATACCTACCTGGTTGGTGCTCATCAAATAGCAATGGAAGACAGAAAGACCACCAACAAACCATACACAAAGGAAGCAGTAGATGATCAAAACGATTGAGGCTGGTGTCTTTAGCATTGCCTTCCAAACTGACAAACTCTCAGCATTTCTAATCTTGATTATGTACACCCAACAGAAAGCAAATACGTAGAGGCAGAGTAACGTGGTCGAGAATACAAACATGTAGAAGAACCGATAATTACGCTGCACCAAATATGCTTTATGATTAGGCTCAAGTTGATTTGAAGAGAGCTCAATGAAAAGCACTGGAAGAATAACTCCAAACAAATACGCACATGTCTTTCCTACGGTAAGGATAGGTACAGAACTGCTGGAAAAACATGATACTTACAAGTCCTATGCATTGGCCAACCCATGGACAGTGATGATCAAACCGTTCCACACAGTTGTTGCATATCGAACAGTGTGAGCATCGAGGTGGCCGGTAAAGCATGCATGTGTCACAGTATTTAATCCTCACACTGATTCCGTTTACAATGACATCCTTTGTCCGAGGCAGACGCAACTGTTGTGGAGTCTGAACTCCAGAATCATTGCTCCCATCAAAGCCTTCAGGCTCAGGAGGATGAGTGTTACGAGGTATAATACCAGGATCTCTACCAGAAGTAAGGAGAAGCAGCGTCAAATCCTATAAAATGAAAACAAATTAGTTATTTGTATATTTTGAAAATGTATAAACCTTAGAAATACATGCAGAAAAAATTATGACAAGCAACCATGGTCAGTGCAAGAT
Source organism: Oryza sativa Japonica Group (assembly GCF_034140825.1). Classification (NCBI taxonomy): domain Eukaryota; kingdom Viridiplantae; phylum Streptophyta; class Magnoliopsida; order Poales; family Poaceae; genus Oryza; species Oryza sativa. The sequence continues at coordinate 26,893,125 of NC_089042.1, forward strand.
CTGGGACACTAAATGAAACCATTTCAAGGGAGATGTGATGGCTAAGAATTCCACTGCTTATTATTATAAGATGTGAAGAAAAGAAATAGTGACTGTACAAGTATGCTTACATAAACGGTGAAGACAACCACCACAACCATCACCGAGATACCCCAATCACCGGGAAAGTCATCAATGAGGTGTCTGGCGACAAACACGCAGAAGGCCACCACTGGTGCAACGATGAGGAACATAGTGAGAAATATGGATCTCACATCAGGCCCAAATATAAACCTCCCTCGCAAGAAGAATTCCTTCAAAATACAAAATATAAATGGATACCATCAGAACTCCATCAAATCCAATTGCAAGCACTCATAGCAAACATTATATTTGTTTTTCGTGCAATACTCAGACAACTTAAATAACAACAGAGAGAAGCTCTCCCCTGTATGGAGGACCTTACGCTTATATTGTGCTATCGGCTTTTAGGTTAAAGCTGAAGCTCACCAAAGCAGGGCCTGATGGCATTTCAAAATTCCACTGGATTATCTCCGAGTTTGTATGCTAAAGAAGTACAAGTTGACCAATGACTAACAAACTTCTATCAAGAACATGTTGTTACCAAGCCAAATGCCCAAATGTATAAGGAAATAAAATGCAATATATTGTAGAGCTCAAGTCACACTCACATGACACAGCTCATCAAAATATTTAGCATGAAGACCAGCGTATATCTTAAGAGTTAGCTACAAGATTTGTTGGTCCACTAGCAAATGCAGATCTCGATTCTGAATCATGTCAAGTGAAAAACAAAAGGCAGAACCAAATGTATCACAAGATGAGGTACAAAATTTCTGCAGAAAAAAGTCTTAGAACTTATGAAACCGTTAACTTCTAAATTTAGCTAAAGTCATGAACTCATGATTATCAGTTTACGATTGATAGGCAATATCTTACTTGTATAACTTCGAACTGTGCACAGATGCTCGCTTCATTCCTATTTTGACTAGACGAATTGTTTTCAACTAGCATAGACATTCTCACCATAGATACTGAACATGATCATTAAACTGGCAGATAACAAAACAACTCCAACTCAAATCTATCCATTTTCCTCTTGGTCATGTGAGTTAAAAATGACAAAACAAATAAGAGCAAAACCAAAATAACTAATTATCGATGATACTGGGACCTATGTTTCCAGCTTCTTATGACAACACAAGTGAACATAACTGTCACAGCACACTAATAGTCTAATATAGAGTTCATAAACAGTCATTTCCCAATCAGGTGTGAAGCAAAGAGTCCCAAAATCGAACACCAGGTCCTCCAATCACGCTGTAGGATCGATCTCCAAAAACGTAAACCGAACCCCCACTACCAAATCACATAAAAAACGAGTAATTCCCCCAGCCGATCCCTCAGATAGCACTCCCATCTCACCGATCACTGCGCATAGTGCGCCGCTAAGTACAGATCCAGCTCCAGCTTCACCCTGCGGCAAAGGCGAGAGAGAGAGGGAGAGAGAGAGAGAGAGAGAGAGTGCTTACGTTGCTTCCCCGCCAAACCTGGTAAACCCTAGGCTGGTCGCCGGCGTCGCGGCCGGCCGCATCGGAGCGAGATGGCTGCGGCACGTACATCCCGCCGCCGCCGCTGATGCCGCAGGGCCCCCCTCAACCAAACTCCTCGTCAACGACCGGTGAGCCCGCCCGCCCGCCCGACTGAACCGACCACCAGCGGCGATGGTCCCCCCACTCACCACCACCACCACCACCGTGGCCTACTCCGCCGCCGCCGCCGCCGCCGCAGCCGAGACGGGCCCCCCCGCGACGAGGAGGTGGGGGTTGCGGGGGAAGAGGGAGAGAGAGAGAGAGAGAGGAAGGGGAAAGGGAAGGTCTTCGGGTTTGGGGGGGTGGAGGTGGGTCGCGTCGGGCGGCAGCGCAGCGGCCAAAAGACCGAAAGCGACGTGGTCTGCGGTCCGACGGGGCGGGCGCGCGAGGGTGGGGCCCACGTCTCGGTGGGTGGAGGAAGCAGCATAGTCAGCCCTGTGTGACGTCTTGGTGACGTGTTCTTTTTTATTTTTATTTTTATATATTCATGGGCCGCGAGCCTCTGCCGTTTGGTTTTGGGCCGGGGGCTGCTGGCTGGCTCGTTTCATGCCGCTGTTGCATCCTTGGAACGGCCCGTATTCAAATTAGTTACTCCATCGAGGAAAAACTCCACTTTAACTCCCTTAAAAAAGTACTCCCTCCGTATTTTAATGTATGACGCCATTTGACTTTTCGACCAACATTTAACTATTTATTTTATTCAAAATTTTTGTGCAAATATGAAAATATTTATATCATGCTTAAAGAACATTTGATGACAAATCAAGTCATAATAAAATAAATGATAATTACATAAATTTTTTGAATAAGACGAATGGTCAAACATTGGATAAAAAGTTAACGGCGTAATACATTAAAATATGGAGGTAGTAACTTGAATCTAAATCGTATAGGGCGATTCCCCGAACTGAAACTGTAGCTAACCAAAATAAAAGTTGATGTATCTCGTTTCGTAGGAAGTGAAACTGTAGCACAATCATCATGTTGGAGGGAAGCTTGAACTATACATGTGTTTCCAGTTTAACAACAAAAGCTGAGAACTATGGTCTTCCCAGTCTAGCAACAAGAAAACTTCAGTTGCATAAAATCACCTGGAGAATCCCCTTAAGAAGGATAATCAGATAAAAAGGACTTTAAGATTTGTAATCACCATGGATGAAATTTTTTTTATGTGACTGTTACAAGTTTATTCTCCCTTCAAAATTTTTTGGGACAAATAGAACACTTCAATGCTTCTTAATTAATACTCCCTCCGTCCCAATACAAGTACAACTAATATAGCATCTAGATTCATAATACTACGATGTCACATCTATACTAGGTTGCACTTGTATTAGTACAGAGGGACGGAGGGAGTAATAAGCGAACTTATGGTTTATAAATCATCAATGGTGACTATTGCATCCAACATGAAGAACTGCAGAGACTACAAATTAATCATCTTCCAGCTTGCCAGTTCTAATCTAAAAACTTAGAAGGAAAAATGAAAACGAAGGCATCAGGTATCCACTCAAGCAAACTCGAGGAATGCAAAGATAAGGTACCATTAAGCAAATAAAAGATTAATCAATATCATTGCACTGCGGAAGTAATAAGCATTATGCCTAGAGATTGCCTGCAATATAAATGGGGCGTCGCCGGTAGAGATCAAAGCATCACATGACAAAAAACTGGAGACAACAGCGCGCTTTTGTCCCAGAATTACATAAAACAATTCACTGTTAAATTTGTCATTGTTCACATGTTCAAAGGAAGCTAAGTGAAAAAAAAAAGAGGCATTTGATATAAGTAGTCCACTTCAGGTGCTGCCATGCTACTGCATCTCAAACCGTTTGGCGATGATCACGCTCATGTCAAGGAACCTCTGAGCGCAGTTGGTCAGGCAAGTCGTTTCCCCGGAGCTGAACTTGCTTCCTGGAGTGCTGGTGATGCACTTGTCCCAGCACACGCTTGTGAGCTTGCCGACCATCTCGCTCACCATTGCCTTCTGCTGCTCTTGCTGCAGAGTTATATTCAGGTAAGAATCAGCTGTGAACTTGTAAGAGATATCTAAAGGGTCAGCATCAACTGAACATACTAGTTATAGTTGACACACAAGAAACAGATTTCTCCTATGCTCATCAATCCCAACATCAACATATATGGTGCCATGTTTTAAAATAGCATGGGCCTATGCATTAAACAAAACTATGGCGAGAAAAAAAAAACATATGTAGAATAATCGTGCATAATTGGTTTGTTCACGGCAGGATTTTTCTAGTTCTATGAAGCATGATGCAATGCACAAATCTGGCGGTATTCCTGTAGAGAAATTAAGTAGCATGACTGTGTTGCTTCGAAGGATCATTCCTTCAAATATTTTGATACAACTAGGTGGTCTACATGTACATGGAGATTTCAATGAACCAGATAAGGAACCATCAGTTCCAATCAAAACATGTGACAAGTGGAGATACAAACTAATGGCATATGTGTAGGCTCGACAATCCTGAATCCCCACAATAGAGGACAGTAAATGCCCCAACTGAGCAACCTACTCATGAATAAATTAACAAGTATTCCCATGAATAAATCATAAATTTACATCCTTCACTCCACATCGCATCGTCATGCTTCGTCTAAACAGAAAACTTCAGATCCGGAGCTACCTAATCGCACCAACAAAAGTAAAGTGGGACAAATCCCATCCCACTTTCACAACACAAAACGCATAGAGCTAAGCAGTCGGTGCTCGGTGAATCAATCACCCACATGACCAAAAATACACCGAGACGGAGCCCTAAAATTCAGTAACAGAGTAGTACACGCCCCCACGGCACCACACGAGATCATAAGCCGCGGCAAGGAGCACTCACCTCGATGAATCTCTGCATCTCGGCGGAGTTCTCCATGGCTCCGAGCCTCCAAAAACCTAAAACCCTAGCTACGCTTTTGCTTGGAGCCGACGAGAAGGGGAGGAATCGCGAAGCCGCCGCCGCCGCCGTCGTCTTGCTTGGTATATCATCTCCACGAAGCGGCTTTATTGGGCCATATACGGGGGCCCTTAACGGGCCGGGCCGGGACCGACCATGTGGGCCTCCACTTGATCTAGGCCCAACGTGAGCCCATCTGCAAGACGGAATATTCGGTGTCCGAAACGGAATATCCATTCGAATGATCCCTCCGCCACGGTGGAACATTCCAACGCCGTGATGTCTCTTTGTCTAAAAATATTCAAATCCTTTTCTTCGCGTCAACCAACCAACCACCGCAAGGTCCACGCCTCCTCCACCAATGGCGCTCCCGGCGGCGACGGCCCGCGCGGCGGCGCTGTGCCGGATCGCGGCGTGCGCGTCGGCATCGTCGGCGGCGGCGGCGGCGACCGGGGGGAGGCGCGGGGCGGAGAAGCTGCCGTTCTCGCTGGCGGAGCGGGGGATGGTGGTGGGGGGGCACCGCGGGATGGGGATGAACGCGGTGGGGGCGCCGCCGGGGGCGCGGATCGAGGCGGTGAGGGAGCGGGAGAACACGCTGCTCTCGTTCGGCCGTGCCGCCGCGCACGCCGCCGTCGCCTTCGTCGAGTTCGACGTCCAGGTATATATATGCAGCGCAGCCGAGTTCGACGTACGTGCTTCCATTTCCACGTTGTTGGTAGTACCTGTGTTTGTTTTGGACTTTGAATTGGATGTCAGTTTAGGCTTTGGATTGGTTGGTTTTGACACCGCAGCATCGCAATGCAAGATTTGGAAGCTAGCGTGCGTATGACTTGGATGTAGCTACTGATTGGTGTGGTGCTGGACATGAAATTTGCTAAGTACACAAGTATATTGCAAGCAATGTTCTAGCCAGGGAACTACATGGGACAAGCCTCACAAGTAGGAGTATCAATTTAATCGCATTTAACAAGGATCTAGATGCCACCATGCTAAATTGGTCAAGAATGAAGAATGGAGCGATTTTAGGTGGATGTTTTGCAGGGATGTAGCAGATATCCATTAGGCAGGTGCTAGGATTTGAAGTTGCAGTTCTTGTTTTGAGCTGCGGACGTTCTTAATACATTGCCAACTACTCTTAGATCATATTGCATTGGTGAAATCAAGTCGTTGGCACTGGGCCAGCAATCAATAGGATTCATTCTCTTCCAATTTTTTTGATTGGTACAATTGATTTCAGTTTGAGCATACAGTTATCCTGATGTACTGATTACCCTTTTGCCTTGCAGGTTACAAAAGATGGCTGCCCAATAATCTTCCATGATGACTTCATCCTAACACAAGAAACTGTATGTTCCTTTCTGCTCATTCTCTTCATTGTTATGCTCGGTTTACGTGGTACCCTGTTCATCTATGGCAGGAAGAGCGCCTGACTCTTGATTGTTCTTGCAAGATGTGTAGGATGCAGTCTATGCAAAGCGTGTTACTGATCTTCTCTTGGAAGAATTTCTTTCATATGGGCCGCAAAAGAATTCCCATGAGGTGATTTACTCCTTTTTTTGTTGGCTTCTGCTGTGCCAAGTTCATGGTTATGAATGCATTTTTGAGATGCCATTTTGTAAACTTGCCCTTATGTTGATTGTTCAGATCTCCAAGCCATTGCTTAGACGGACCAGCGATGGTAGAGTTGTTAACTGGAGCGCAAAAGATGATGATTCCCTATGCACATTGCAAGAAGTCTTTGAACGTGTCAGTCCTCGTCTAGGATTTAACATTGAGCTAAAGTTTGATGATGACATCTTCTATGAAAGGAGTCAACTTGACCGTGCGCTTCAAGCTGTATTGCAAGTATGGTTTGTTTCCTTTGTTCATGTAACACGATATCAATTAATTCACATCCAGTAATTTGGTCACTGTGAGGTGATGACCATAACACCATCATATGCTTTTTGATAGGTTGTTTCTCAGTATGCAAGCAATAGGCCTGTATTTTTCTCAACCTTCCATCCTGATGCGGCAAGGATTATGAGGGAACTTCAGAGCTTATATCCTGTAAGTATTATTAGAAACCTCTCATATTACATATATGAATTGTAAGGTCAAAATGTCAAATGTTTCCTCAGCATTTTAACTAGCTGTAATTTCGGTAGTTTCTTTGACACAAGTGAAGAAAAGAAAAAAAATCTTACATTAGCAGGTCTGTAACTTCCAAACTGAATATCAAAACCTATAAACCTTGTGCAGAACAATCAGGTTGCAAACTCGTGATGCACTTGTATTTCAGCCTTCTTATTACACCATATATCTTTCGGGATGTAGAGACCGAGTTTTATTTAATCCATTATCTAAAAAAATTACACCATATATCTGGTAGTTACTTGGGAAAAAATGATCATACGTAGAAGAAATTGAAGCACACCCAATAATTTAAACACAGCAGACTCTAAATACCTTCTTATGATGAGAAGTAGCCGATTACGAATTTTCATTGACCTGCAAAATGGATGAGAAATGTATGTAAATGCAGACAGCTTCAGTGTAAACCAATACTTTCTTATTTCTTTTAGACTGACATTTCTGATGTTAGATTGCACGGTTTTATATCCAATCTGGATGTGTAACCATTAGCATTTAGTAAAACGTTGAATAGGTCTTATCATCATCCTTATTTCTCGCACTCTTGCATTAGGTACTCTTCTTAACAGAAGGAGGAACAGCTCAACACAAAGATTCAAGAAGGAACTCACTTGATGAAGCTATCCGGGTCTGCCTAGAGTACGAGTTGCATGGACTTGTATCAGAGGTAAGAGGGGTTTTAAAGAATCCCTCTGCAGTCCTTAGAGCAAAAGAGTCCAACCTTGCACTTCTGACCTATGGGCAGCTCAAGTAAGCAGCATATTTGCCTAGTGTTCCTTCTGTTATGTTGGCGCTGCTCTTTTTTTCCTCAATCATCTTTATTCGTGGGTTTGCTGGTGGATTTGCAGTAATGTGTGGGAGGCTGTGTACATCCAGTATTTGATGGGCGTAAATGGCGTTATTGTTGATCTAGTGGAGGAGATCTCAAATGCTGTGGCAGATTTCAGTAAACCAGTCCTCAATCAGAGCATGCTAGGGAGTGGTGTCGACTTGGTTGGAGCAAAGCATCAGGCCTTCTCACAGCAGCAGCTGGGTTTCTTGCTCTGGCTTATACCTGAACTGATCCAGCAACCACACTGATAATACATAATACCCAAGAACAAGAGGTGGTTCAATTGGCTGAGTTTTGAGAGGTGTTTCAGGCCCTTGTCTTCAGTTGACCATTCAGATGAACTTACACTAGTTAGAACTTAGAAGATCAAAAGATACTATTGCATTGTTCTGTATAGAATCAAAACTCCACTCATCATTGGCTAATTCCGTTACTGCCGATCGTCGGCCATAGCTTTGTTGCAGATATGTTCATCACAACTTAACCAATATACACGTACAGCAATGTATTGCCACGCTTTTACAACACAGAGCAGTGTATTTCAGCGGGTTGGGCTGCTTTCATATGATCTGTAAAATGTTGAGTTGTGATATCCTGTTTGCAGATTCACTCTGTTTCCTCTGTGTGCCCATTGCTTTCTTGCAGTAGAACTGTCAACTAAGCTGCAGGCACAACAGAAGAATTTTATCTGAAGGCAACACACATATATAGTTGAAGTAACAGTAGTGATGAGCAAAATCAACACGTACAGTTTACTGAATGGCATGGCAAGTTGTGAAATCTCTTCAGCAAGAAATTGGGACGTTCTCACGTGCAGCTCAAATACGATTAAGCCTGTTCCAGTCACAAATTTATACTGCAAAAACAAAGCAGGAAGCAGCAGATTGTGCGTGTGCAGGACATGTCTGACAATCAGGCATTTTTTTTCTCTCTGCAATGTACACAGATTTGAGAACGTGGGGATGACTGCTCATTGTCCCCATGGCGACCTCGACTGAATCACTGATGAACCAACAATTGCTTCATTCATGCTGTGTCCCCTTCTCTGAACCTGGACAGAGGCCTTCTCTGAACCTGGACAGAGGAAAGCTGTTTGCAGATTGCAAGAGATTATGTGGTCTTTATTAATATACAGTATTTCAGATCTCATCTCCTTGTGCGACCTGGCAATTAAAGAAAGAGAATTATGATCTTGATGAAGGGTGAAAGAATCAAAGAAATACTAGCTACACCTATCACTGTCCGTGTTCTCCGATTTGTCCCTCCACAGGGTTTGCTTAATCTGGTTTAGATGTATACAAACCCTGCGCCACCGACGCGTCGGCGAGCAGAGCCTGACGGGAGACCGGAGACGGCAATCCATCAAGCAAACAGCAGCAGCGTGGCAGTCGACGGCGGTGGTGGATCTAGGTCTTTGTAGGGGAAAAAAAAAGAGAGGATAGTTTCCGTCCACCCTGGAGGAAAAGATCACATATACCTTTTGAAACGGATAATTCTCGTATAATTTGGATATTGATACGGATATGATATTGTGGTTTTTAACGGGTACGGATAATAATATAAATATCTCGTGAACAGTGCTATCGGATATACTTACTCCATTTCTCTATAACTTTATGACCTTAAATCTACCTTTTTAGATTTTAAATAGTAGTACATATTTTAACATTAGTCCACACTATTAATATTATTTAAATTTAAATATTTTAATAAATTATACTATATTTTATATAGAAAACTAATTATATACGATGACATTTGTTTATATTAGAAGTTGAGGTGGTTTCTGTGTTTCGAGAAAAAAGTATTTCCTTATTCATATTCAAGAGAATTCATATTTGTTTCTGCATCTGAACTATTCGTATTTATTTTTGCATCCAAAAAAGAAAATATAAAGACGAATATGATATGAGCATTCGTCTGTATTAGCTCTGTTTTTATCCCTATGTCGCGGAATAAACAGCAGGGACTTTTATGTGAAAATATTTGGACCGCTACGTTCGACTTAGGGCCTGTTTACTTGGATGAAAAAAAAACTTATCAAACTTTGGCATTGCAAAAATTTTGGTATAGTTACCAAAATTTTGGTAACTTGCCAAAATTTTGGCAGGATTTCTTATATAGTTACAAAAATTTGGCAGCAAACTAAATGTAGCCACTTTTTTTAACTTTACCAAAACTTGGTAAGGTTAAAAATGGCATCAAAGTGAACAGGCCCTTAGTTAGGGGGTTTTTGTGTAAAACATCATTTCGTTATGAATGGCCCAAAATCAAATGAGGGGTCATCTTGCAAAATACAAAAGGGAGTATACTACGCCGTTGGATCTAACACGAACGGCTCAGATATTCAGCTTTCCTTCCTCCCGTAATCCCCGCCGTCTCTCTCTCCTCGCTCCGGCGGGTTGGCCGGTCGCCGGTTGCCGGAGCCGCCTGCCCTGCCCTCTCCGGCCGGCGGGAAGCCGCCATTATCGCTGGTGGAACGCGGCGTTGACCGAGGGATGCGGGTGGAGGGCGGCCCGGCCGCAGAACGGGGGATGAATGCGGTAGGGGACGCCGACGGCGGCGGTGGCTAGGGTTGGGGAACTCACTGCTGCTCTCCTTCGATCGCGCCGCCGTTGCCCGTCGTCGAGTTGGGCGACGACCAGGGGCAGGTATACATGCCTCGTTCCCCATCATTTCCTGCCAATTTTGTACCTCTTCTGTTCAGATGTCGCCGTAGTGATCGTAGTGTGGTTGATCAGTTTGATCAATGTTGATTGTATGGAAGAACACCCAGATCCCTTCATAAATTTGGAGCTATAATAATTTGGTGAATTGATTGGTGTGATGATAACTGACTACTAACTCTAAGATGGAGATCACAATGAATTGCTAGTTTGCTACTGCTCATTTTCTGTGCTAGTTCTTGGCTTACTACAAATTAACAATGCAAAAGAAACAGAAGGCGGCAGCAGCAGCAGCAAGTGCTTGTGCAGTACATGTGCTTGCTCAGGTGGCTACAAAGGTCGGACACACTCGTGGATCGCAATAGCTCTCTCTTAAGTCCTAAGGAACTATATATGGTTCTACATGTTCCCAAATCACAGGCATTTTTTCTCTGCAAAGTACAGGTTCAAGCACATGGACCTGATTGCTCATTGCCTCACCCTGCCGACCTCAACCGAATCATTGATGAACCGCCAAGTGTTTCTTTCATGTGGCACTTCAATAAACATGGACCGGGAAAAAGATGTTTTGCAAATTGCAAGTGACTCACTCCACATGCATTTTTGGTCAGCACAAAAGAAAGCAAACACATCTGCTTATGCTGCTGCTGCTGCACTTGTGATTGTTCTTCCTTCTTTAATATTTCAGCTCTCTCACTAAAGAACGAAATGGTCTTGAGGAGGAGCCTCACAACAGCTGAAACAATAGACTGCCTATCACTGTCTGTCCTCTCTGATTTGTGCCTGCAGGGTTTGCTTAACCCGGTTTGGATTATATAAACTCTGTGTGAACAGCATGTCAGTGATCGAATGCCACGCCTATCAGCAGACGACAATGGAGGAAAGGAAAGGGGAGGATCGTTGGTCAATCCATCTCAGGGCTCCTCTGGCTTCCCTCAAGACAAAGGCATCAGGCTAATTTGTCTTCCCCAACCCTTGCCTGGATTCTTGATGGGGTCCTTGGCTTCTTTCAGCTCCCAATAATTTCCTACTAGTAGCAATAGACAAGTGGGTGCCCCTTTGTAGATAGACCATAGACGGCCAAGGGTTACAGAGTTGCTTCATGGACAAGGCCAACACAGATTAGTCAGAGGCATGCACCCCCACTCCAAAGGCATTGACAGTGGGCTGCACTGTGTGGGGGCTATGAAAGCAACCTGAAAAGGGATTTTTCATGGTGTGGTGCAAATGTGATGCATCATGCTTTGAAGAAAAGGATGCTAATTCAAGGCTTTAGCTTTCACTAATGGGGGTTTTCAATTCCTAATGTTCACATTGCTATGGTGGTGTTGTGAGTAAAAACTGTGCTGTGATGCTGAACGGGAGATGGCTTCCTAGGGGGGAAAATTTCTGAATTTCCATATCTTCCTATGATTGATCTTTACCTACCTCCGATGGGTAGATTGCTTTCTTGATTGCTTGCTTGCTTATTCTCTGCAAGATTTGAGGTTTTTCTTTTTGTTGAAGGAAGAAGTGTGACATCACCTCACGCTAGATTTGATTAGACTTGATGAACGACCCCCTCCTAATTCATTAACACATCAGGATCTCTAAATCCATATGTTCTCACTGGTCCAACCTTCAAGGCTTCAAAAAACAAATGAAAAATCTGGTCATGACATCGCGTGTTGTTCAACCGATATCGTTGACGACAAATCGACAAATAACATATTATCAATTGCTAGTATTTTGGTACCTGCGCTTTTTTGTTGTCAACCATGGTCAATTTATGGATTCTGTCAAGTGTCAACAATATTGCCTAGTGCTTGCCCTAAGTGTTGAAGGTGACCTGTTGCTTGGCCAGCCAAACTTCTGCCTAACCCTGTCCCTATTTGTGAACTGAAATCTGATTGTATGCATTCATCTTATAGTGGCTTGTTAGTGTATTTTCCTGTTGTTCTCTGCTACTATCTGATTTCTATGCTTTCAAATTTCAGACCCACCATGTGCAGCTATGTACCTAAAATTGGTCAGTTTTTTGCCTTTGATGAAACGATGGTATGGAGTTGTATTTTCTAGTGACCATGAGAAGATTGTAGTTGACATATTCTGTGTATAAGCATTTTGAGGTAGGTAAGAGGACCACGGTATCTTAAGAATATTTTAAATAGTGTAGCTTATTTAGACAGAGTATGTTTTTAGGTTATGGAAGCTGAAAGAGCATTTTTAATCATTTGACTAATGTTTTCAACTATCTAATGAAATCAAATGTTGACATATTTGGCAGGGACAGGTTAAGGAGTTCATCTCCTGCGTGAAGTAAAGGGCTGCCTTGTCCAAACTTTGTTCCTAATTAGCTAAGCTCTATGTTGACTTGTCCCTGATTGACAACTTGACAGGTACATATCTTTTCCTTTTTAAATAAGGGCGTAATGATATTTCCCCCTCTTTTTCAAAGAAAAATTGCACATAAGCTATGTCCTAAGGTGAACCAATTTGTGCATCCTATGTGTTTTGGTTTAGACTTATATTAGTGGGTCCAAGACAGTAGACGATTAGGTACTGAAGTGCATAGCCTTTACTTCTTCAAGCACACAAACAGAACATTGATATAGATTAACTTTATGATGCTTCAAGCTAAGTAGCTTCTGTTATTGCACAATTGACTGTCACAACGCTGAGGGCTTTTAAGGAAAGATGGTTCCACCGGATCTGATTGTTTGGTTAGTAAGCTTGAAATCCTTTACTTAAAACCCTGTTAACTGAAGAAAACCAAGTCGTCCAAGTCTATTTTGTAAGGAATGTGAGTCATCACTGGCAGACAATTCCAATCAGAGCTTTACAACTGTCTTAGACTTGGCCTGACCTACGATAAACTATTTCTAATACTAAAAACAAGATTACTAAGTCTCCCTGGATCACACTACTCACTAGGTCATGGAATATGCTTGCATTGAAAAAAAAAAGCATCTTTGTGGCTGCATGCTTGTTGGATATTACCTCCATGTTATAATATATGACGCTGTTAACTTTTTGACCAACGTTTGGCCATTCATCTTATTCAAAATTTTTGTGTAAATATAAAAATATTTATGTCATACTTAAAGAACATTTGATGATAAATCAAGCCACAATAAAATAAATGATAATTATATAAATTTTTTTGAATAAGACGAATGATCAAACTTATCTCAAAAAGTCAACGGCATCATATATTAAAAAACGGAGGGAGTATATATTAGCAAAAGGATTAAGAAGTGCAACAAGATGAGAAGAGTTAATAGAAAGTCTTGACCCCGAGGCAGGGCAAAGAATGTGACACTACTTGCAAACAGAGAAGAGATGCCATGAAAAGCCAAACACAAAAGATAACTGACCTTTCTCTAGTTGTCACCACAGTATATGCTACTCCCGATTAGAAGCAATTCCTTTGACCAATCCGGCTACGTGAACGCGCTAATTGGCCTGCACTGCCTTGGCTATATTGGATTGCCAAACCTTTATGCAAAAGTGAAAAAAGACCAAATCAAAAGGGGAGAGAAAAATGCCATTGCCACCATGTATGAACATAGGATGAACAAAGGGTAGCCGCAATTTCAGTTATAGTTGAGAATGAACAGAGTTTGTACTTTCTACTCATGGAATCGTATGAGCACCGAGTACGTACCTCATGGTACTTTTCTTGCTTCAGTTGCATTGCCTCAAGAGGCACATAACTAGCTTCTGTTAGATTTTTCCTTCGATTAAAAACCAGCTTCTTCTAGACTACTCTAGATTCTAGAACCTAAGACATACAGGAGACTTTTGGATTATAACCATTTCTTTTGAATCTTTTTTTTAATACGCAAAAAACTCGCATATCTTTTATATTAAGGAAGGAGTTTGTATACACCGCGCTAACTATAAAAGAGAAAACAACAGAAAAAGGGGAAAACTCAGAAGGCTACAGTAGGTCTATCTCCTGCAGCCGATTTTCCCGACTAAAGAGGGGCGACGTGCTTGCGTTAGATGGGTGTTCTGGCCATGCGCCCGAGCGCAGGTTCTTTTGCCACGTCTCGAGCCACCTCGGCCTAGGTTCTAGATTGGTTGTTTAAAACGACCCTGTTTCGCTCCTTCCGAATGATTTATTCTAATATAAATCGGTGAAATTCTAACGCTTTAACCCATCCTAATAGTTTCAAAAATATTGTGTGCTATTACAAGAATGGGTATTTTTTAAGGACCAAATCAAACTTTTAAATATATCCCAATACCCAGGGTAAAATCAAGGGTTCTTCTATTGCAGACTACAGCAAGAATATGGGATATCATAAAATTGGCATGGATATTACATCGTGGATTAATTTAACTGAAACAAGTTAATTGCTATATGCGTGCGGTAATTTACATAAACATCAGGTAATGCATAGCAGTGGTGTCTATGTAAGTCTAGGATAAGAGAGGTTACCGCTGCAATATACCTTGCTTGCCCGGGAGTTCAAGTTGCTTCTTGTCAACTTGAAAAAACTGACGTGATGATGGCATGTGATCCGAACGCCATTGCCTCTGGTTCAGAGCTGTCAGCAGCAGAAGAAAAGTTGTCAACAAAAGGCAATTGCCCTTTGCTGGATGTGAAACTTCGCATCTTCACTTTGCATGCTAGCTACTAGTGTTACTTTGCATGTATCCCTTTGATAAAAAAAAAAAAGCTTGTATGTTTGCCTCCACTACCATATATGCTGCTAAGAAAATATGTCTACATGAATTGATCATGTAAACATCATACAATTATTTGGACAAAGAAAGAAATTCATGCATTCCATGTAATACTCCTAGCTAGGTTTGATTTCAGTCCATGTCTAGGTTAGTAGACAAATATTTGCTAGTGATGCATCTGCGATATGGTTAGGGTGAGGACGGTCTTCGCTCCCGTCAACACAGTTTGCATCTACATAGTCTATAGGTGCTTCTTTCATAATAAGAGTAATATACGACTCTCATTGTCTGCTTGTTGGTTTATCGGCTAGAGTCAAAATTTGAATTTTAAAATATAGAATTTTAAAATTTAGAGTTATTTCTTTTTGGGGGGAGGGGGAGGGGGTGGGTCATTGCAGTCTACTGTAGTTTTTGGTTGTTTCGTTTTTTTACTCAATATGTGTGCTCGGTAGAAAACCCATGTTGAAGGCTGTGAAATCTCGCAGAAATTCTAATGTATGGAGTGAACCGTGGATGCGTTTATGAGTATGCATAGGTGTGCATGTTTGTATACGTGGCGTGAGCTGTTCTTGCGTGTGGTATATGTCCTTACTGTGCACTATTCAGAAACAGGAGATAAATGTTTATGGTGGTCCTCAATTCACTATCTAAATTTTAATATTTGACCCTTAGATCTCCCATAATAATTGATAGAAAACTGTACTCCCAGCTGTACTTTTGTACACACACTAGATTAGAGGATTAAGCTCTAAGTAATATGTCCAAGTCTTTTTCATCGTACTATTGTAAAGGGCCAACAAGGGAGCGTGTATTGCGGGAAAGTAAAGGAAAAACAGATTTTTTTTAAAAAAAAAGTAGAGGATTCACACATCCAATGGTCATGCCTTTCCAATCCCCCTCAAATTGGAAAAAGTTCTAACCATACAAAATACTGTTCAGTTTTATGACAACACGCTTGATTTTTTTTTCTTCTTTTTATATATATTGCACTTGATCAGTCTCATCGTCCTGCCTTGATCATTTGATGTAATCACTTCGAGCAGCAGATTGACTGTGCTCACATGTTGGCACTGTCTGTTTGCTCCCACATTGGAAAGCTAAGGCTCTCAATCATTTGGTTGCACGGTTTATATTGTCATATTCTGGGGCCCTCATTTTGCTGTCTTACATAATCACTTGAATTAGTGTTTTTAGGTGAAACACCATTGCCTGTCTCATCAAAGATAACAAAATGGCTAAATGGTACATTAATACACCTTTTAGGCTAAATATATGATAATATATTCTTCTTAAAATCATCCCTGGCATACATGCGACATCAACGGCTTTTTCTCTCTCTCCTCCACATTAGGATTTGCTGATATAGGATTATGACATCTGAGTTGGCCTAATTCTACATGTCCTAAGGAATGGAAATGGACATCCAGCTGGGTTTATTGTACTAGCCATTAAGAACATTTTTTTTAGGCTAATTATTCCTTAGTTTGAGGGAGGGGCAACCCAATGAGCCGGGATAAAGGGATAAGCAACCAATGATTGGTCCCTTTTGGTCCAATCAGAAACCCAATAAAATCTCTACTCATCCTTTGGGAGAAAGTGGTGAAAGAAAATAAAACTAAAATAAAAGAAGAGGCAATTGAAGGTGAGGGTCCCAGCAGGGGGCACTAGCTAGCAAGTAGTAGGAAGCATGCAGTTTGTTTAGCGTCACTGTCTGCCATTGCTACAGACATTTCGCATTCACTGGCGTCGTGTGGCCGGCGAGCCATCGAGTGCAAGGAAACGTATACACTGACCTCTGATTGGATTCGTCGTCGTCTAAGGCGTTGAGGTGGATCTTGTGTAAGCATGCCATCATCTATGTTTTTCCCCTTCATTCCTTTCTCATCTTCTCTTAATTTCTTCATACATCATCTACTCTTACTTTCTTCGTACTAGTAACATGCCCGAGCATTGTAACGGGCTGGATGTGGCGTAGGCAAGAGCCCTAGGCTTGCCTCCGCATAAATATGTCTGGATCCTTTTAAACCAGTGTATTTTTTGACAAAGCCAATATCCTATTAGTTAAGCTTTACTCGAGCTCTAGGATTAGAAAATTTCTGGCTCCGCCGACCCATACAACAGGATGGATGGGCTGGGAGTATGGATCGAGCATAAAACACTGAATTTAACCAGTTTTTTGGGTTAATTAACCAACCATTTAGGTTTTCGCACTTGCGTGATTTGGGAAGGAGTGAGCGGGCGACTCCAATTTTAAGTGATAGAGAATGGACTAGTAGGACCAATTGCTAATTAACTCAGGATGGTATTATGTGATGCTGCAGGGATTTTTATGGCCTTAAGTAGACAGCACATATCATTCTGTTCCTTTGAAAGTGAAAGCTATAGTTTTAATTTTGGGATTTAATTTTAAGAATAATTTTAGGTGGTATTTTTTCTACTCATCGTCCCAAAGCAGACATACTAATACCATGCATACTGAGTTTAATATTGTTAACATTACATTCAAATAACTAAAAGCACTTTTGGTAGGCATCTTTTGTACGGCACCAGTACCCTCTAGCTTGAGATAGTGTCATCCTTATATAGAGCTAGCCAGTGCCATCCTTAATTTATATAGAATTGCTTCATATTATGCATAGATAAAATTTACAATTGTGGCTCTGTCAACAAAGATAATCCGTTGACATTGGGCAAAGATTTTGTGGTTGTTTTCGCAGCAAGTTGGTTGAAAAATGTTACGGAAGCCATGCAAAGAAAAGGAACTATACTTCAAGGAAGGCAAACAGAAGAAGTTACTGTTTGGAACAAAAGATTCAACCTTGACCTCAGCAATATACTACACCACTTTTTACTGAGAAAAAAAAAGGATGTTGTCACAAATTTCTTGTGAACAACTCACAGAAAGTCACTGCGTAATAATTAATTTCACTTTTACTTAAAAGAAAGAGGCTGACACAAAGTTCTTGTGACAAATCCTGATATGTCAATGTTGAGAGGGTGCTCATGAATTTCCTTATCATGAGATAGCCTAAATATTTTTTTACAAAAAGAAATATGTAAGCTCTGCCTCGTTTCATCCAAAAAGAGATAGTACACTAATAATGCGGAGGGGACAATAGAATCAAAGCAGATTAAGGACCTAGAAATTGTTTCATCAAAGGGCTAAATGACAGAATTCATATAGTAAAGAGACCAATTCTTCGTACGTGTAGAATCGATTGGGATAACTAACTGGCCAAAGCAACGTACTGAGTAGATGTCGTCATGGACGGCAGGTTAAACAATTTAATCTAAAACAACTGCAATTAAGCATGCAGTACTGTCACTATTGTCTATTGATGTACCGTGTTGGAGCTAGTTACTTCAGACTTGCAAATATTAGTTTTGTCACCCTAATGGCGACATGCAGACCAATGCAACCATTTTACGTGGCCTGTTTGCTTGCTTCAATCTGACATTCTGACCTATGCTTGTTGCTTTGATGTCACTAGTAGCTAACTAAGTAGTATATTCTTTGCTGCTAGTGTAGCTTTTTGAACTTATATATTATTTACCAGGAAGTAATCAAGATGTATTCATTAGCTGGTCAGTCACTAGTTAATTACTTTGTGCATGCTTTTGTATTGGTATTGTGGAAGAAAAGATTAGCTAAGAGAAGGGAGAAGAGTAAAACCCACGTTATATTATCAACTTACATTATTCTAAAATTTTAACTAGTCCTCTTCAACCATGGGTATAACAAATCAGAGGAAGATAGGAGATTGTACAAGGACAGCTCCACACTAATGTTTGAGTTTGACAGCAATATAATGCTATGCACATGTTCTTAATTATTTGAAAACTTGTTAGGAAAAACTAGCAATCAACCTGCCAAACCTAAGCTAAGCTAGCTAGCCATGCACTGCAAGCTATTGCAAAGCTTTTATCCCAACTCTTAAGTGTGGCACATATATAGTTTTAGGTTTATATTTATGAAAACCTAGGTTAACACAAAATATGTGCATGCAAATGTGGGCCCAACAAGCACCTTGGAGTGGGCCCCACATCCAATGTTTTAGTGGAAAGGTGTTGCTCAAAAGAGGGGAGGAAAGAAAGGGTTAAGGTAGAGAGGTTGCCCTAAGCTAGCAAAGCTATAGCTAGCGCAAAAGAGGAGCAAGAAAAGGAGCAGAGGAATATATAAAAAAAATGCATCATTGCAGTTGCAGTGCAGCTAGCCACACGATCGAATGATCGATCGAAGAATACGATGCCCCTCCAAATCTGATCCTGCATGCAGCTAGCTTAGCTTAATCAGTTACTTTTTTTTTGTGTTTTGGCAATGAGCATAATTAGTTACTTGCACGATTTGATCGGCGACAGAGTTAATGGCTGGTGCTGATTGATCGATTTGATTAATTGATTGTACTCAGGAGATGCTGCGTGCGTGCCTGCATGAGTCCATGGATTAAGAAAGGAATTATCTGTCAGATCGGTTTAATTAGTCTGTTTCTTAGATTAGCTAGCTTGCAACCGGCGATTCTGCCAGACAGATTGGCGAACCGGAATATAATTATACTACCAGTTAAGCACGATATTGGATTCGACTTGATCAGGAACAAGGTTGTACGTGGGTTGCCTTTTATTTTTTCACAGTAGATTGCTATGGCCTAGTGGTTTGGTTAGATATTGGGGTTTTTAATGTGTTTTTCTTTAAAAAAACGCAAATTAACACTAGCGTACGATCATTTTAGCAAAGTTGTAAGGGGATAAAATAAAGTCACCCTATAAAACTTTTATAGCGGAGCCGGTTAACGCCCGACTGTTTTAAACAGTTGATCGGACTCGCCAACGTATAACAAGAGGTAGAAATTCAGAGTCGTTGATATCACTGTATTAGACGATGTTGATGGTATGTCATAGTGGCTTTTGTCTAGGATATGAAAAAAATCCTAAATCCACCACTGCTTCATTAATTGTTTGTGTAGAACGCTAGTTTAATTATTCTTTATATTATGTACAAAGCTAGTAGTTTAATTGTTGTAGCGCGCATAAATTGCAGGTAGTTTCACAAGGAAATGCACCACCATTCCTCTTGGGATTAAAATTACACCATTATCTCCTCCTTAATATAACACCAGCTTAGCCTGGCTTTGGTTAAAAAAAATTACACAATTATTTATATATATCACGCACGTTGTAAATTCAATCCGAGTCGAATGCAATGAAACCGAGTGCGTACGTGCTCCAGTCAACGGTGGTGTGTATCACATCTACCGCAGGAAAAGGGCGCCAAAAGGCAGAGTAATTTTCACACACATTCCTCCACCGCGCCGTCAAAAATCCCAAAATTTCCACGTAAAAACACAAAAAAAAAAAAAGTACACCAAAGAGCAACCAAACTAATTACCCTACTAATCAATTTCCCGTGAGAAAAAAAAATCAAGAAATCCAGTGCAGAAAACCTAAAACACCAAAAAAAAAGAAAAAAAGAAGAAGCAGTGCTTGCCAATTCGGAGAAGGCATCGAGCTGAAGCCACAGGGCGATCGATGGAGGTGAGGTGAGGAGGAAGAAGAAGACGAGATGGAGTTGGAGTGCACTTCACGCCACATGAGGGAGATGCTATAAAATCCCTTCTCCCTTTTCAATTTCACGCCAACACCCAACCCCCTCTCTCTCTCTATCTCTCTCCTCTCTCTCTCTCTAGCTCTAGCTCTAGCTCGTCGCCGCCATGAACGTTCCAAGCAAATGCATGGCTCCTGCAAAGTAAAAAAAGAAGAAGAAGCAGCAGCTGCAGCTTCTCTTCAGTATCGATCTTTAACTGTATCGAGCTAGCTTAGCTTAGCTTAGCTCTCTGCCATTAACTTGTGCTTCACTGAGCTTGAGCTAGCTAGCTTCTTGGCTGTGTGACTGAGTAGCTCTAGCTCCTCGTCGTCGTCGTCGTCGTCGTCGTCGTCGGCGTCGGTGGTGGTGTGAATTGATAGAATTGATACGATGGAGAGGGCGGCTGCGGCGGCGCCGGTGGTGGTGAGGCATGGAGGAGTGGTGTTGCCGCCGGGGTTCAGGTTCCACCCGACGGACGAGGAGCTCGTGGTGCAGTACCTCCGCCGCAAGGCGTTCGGCCTGCCGCTCCCCGCCGCCGTCATCCCCGACCTCCACAACCTCTTCAAGCTCGATCCCTGGGACATTCCTGGTACGAATTCTTGACGACGACGACGATGTCGAGATGGCACCATGAATGCTTGTTGATTGATTCGGTGTATGTGTGATCCAGGTGCGAGCAGCGACGGGGACAAGTACTTCTTCGCCGTGCGGCCACCTGCGGCGAGGGGGAGGAGGCAGCATGTGACGGCGAGCGGTGGGTGCTGGAAGCCGGCGGGCGGGCGGGACAAGCCGGTGGTGGTGGCCCGGTGCGGCGGGAGCCACCTCGTCGGCGTCAAGAAGGGCATGGTGTTCGTCCCACGGCAAGGGAGGAAGGCACCGGCGGCGGCGGCGGCGGCCGCCGGCGGTGGCTGCTGGGTCATGCACGAGTACAGCCTCGCCCTGCCGATGCACAAGAAGGTGAGAAACCACTACTAATCAATCATATGAGCATATGATTTCCTCCTTAATGATTGATTAATCACTCTCTTGATGACTAGTTGACTGCCAATTTGCCCATTTCTTCATGCAAGAACTGATTGTGTTTGTTGATTGATTTGTTTTCTTTCTTGATAAATCTTCTTGTGTTTCTGCATGCATGCAACTCAAGTGAGCAAGCTTGATAAATCTTCTTGAGCATTAATTTGGGATCCAATATTAAGCTCAAGCTAGCTTAGCTTAGCTTCTCAAAGTGCTACTACTAGCTAACTTGATCATATGTTTGCTTATCACTATTTTTATTAGTTATTTTTAAAATTACTAGCTATATGGCTTTCAAGATCATGTCACATGCTCTCCATTAGCTTAAAGCTGTATATTTGTCTTAAATTACTAATTAGATAATTCTGATAGCCACAGCATAGGTACAAATCAGTTAACCAGTCAAGTACTATGCTAGAATTTGCCAATAAATAAAACAAAAAAAACCCAGTTCAACACAAACTTCTCAGCCATAACTAATTAACCGAGGAGCATCATACAAATTAACACATACAGGCAGGGTACAGTCTGCACATCAAACTGTCACAACATGCTCATTAATAGTCATGATCAACAACAACAATAACTCGCAGTTTTAAATTGCTTCTGATGGTGGTTGCAATTCATCCTGACATGGAGAGGTGGCTGTACTAGATGCTCTCTGCTCATCAGATCGAATCGTCTCATCAAGTTGTGCAGCTCCACTACTACCAGTATCTGCTAGTACTAGTACTACTAGCCACTCTCTTGCATATATGCAAGAACCAACCAAACCAACCCAGCAGCATCCAATTAAGCTGACAAACAAGTAGTACCTCAGGCTATTAATCATGTTTGTTGGGATTACATTAACTAATGCTTAATTAGCCAGAACAACAGTGTTCCATGCCTGCTCCTGTGTCTGAACAAGCTGGGGCCTGTATATATTTCAATGCTGTCCAGTAGATCGACCAGTGCTGTTGTGGCCAGTTCTGTGGCCACTGTTGAAGATATGTGCAGTAGATGTTCATGCTCGTTTTGATTGAGAGAATCTTGAAATTAAAACACCTTGCTGGCAATTAGTTTGATTGACAAGCTGTACTTGAATGCTACATCTCGTATATCTACTTTTTTTTTTGAAGAAAGATGCTTGAATGCCCTAGAATTCATGTAGTTATATTTTCTGAAGTTTGATCGTAAATACATATATAAAACCATCTGAACTTGTTACATGAAAATTATCATTGCAATTGTCATTTAAAAAACTTTCATGATATTAATTTTGCTAGTATATTTTAGTGTAAAATTAATTAAATTAGCCTGGATTAGTACATAGTGTAGTAGGAGTAGCTAGTACCATTCCTTGCAATATCACTACTAATGCTAACACTGTGTTTCACTGCTGTTGCTAGAACAGACTGAACAGTAGGATTTGCACTTGAATTTCAGCATATATTAAAAATAAAGTACAGAGGATAGAATTCCAGAAGAAAGACCATAAATTTTGAACAGTTTTTAGGTTGCTTAAGCTTGTGTGTCCTTTGTAAACAATGTGAAAACTACAAAAGAGTATTTCAAGAAAAAAAAGGGAAAAATTAAAAAAAATGAGTACATGGACAGAAACAACTGAAGTTTTCAAACACAGCTAAAGCTGGAATGTTCTTAGATCGATGAAGCTGACATATTTTTTTTTCTGATTTGTGTGAACGATCTCTGCAGGGTTGCTTGGCTGAGGCTGAAGAATGGGTAGTGTGCCGGATATTTCAGAGGAGCAGCAGCGGCAGCCGGTCGCCGAGGAGGCCTGACAACGACGTGAGGCGAACGATGCCGGCCGTCGCCGAGCTCGGCCGGTCGCCGTCGCCATCGTCGTCGTCGTCGCAATCCAGCTGCGTCACAAGCAGCTCCGACCAGGAAGAGGTCAGCAGCGGCTAGCTAGCTGAAGAAGAATGCAGGCAGCAGCAGCAAGCAGCTAAGCTGCCTCTCAAAGAGAGGCTTGAGTGTTAGCCTAGCTAAGCATATATATTTATAGCCGGCCAAACCCTCTGAAAGTGATCTGCATCAATGCATGCCCCCCTTTAATTTCTTCTTCCTCCTTAATTATTTTTTCCCAACCATGTAATGTAATGTAATTTAATGTAATGCAGTGTAATGTAACGGGAAGGAAGCACTGAATTAATCAAATTAAATTAACAAATGAAGAGTGCTCAAAAGTCCAAGGAAGCTTCTAAGGTTCAGGAGCCAGATATTATCTACTTAATTAATTAATTATGGGCACATATCTGTAGTTGCTAGCTAGCTGCATATGCATCTCGTCGTTGTCGATCCATTTGTAACTTGCAAGTTGTGTTGGTGTAATATTGTAATATTTTTCTCCGATGGTTGAGAAATTAATCTGAAATCCATTATAGCAATTAATTGCAACTGTTGCATGTCTCATTCTTTTTTTCTTTGCTTTGTTTTCAGACTCATGTACTCTACATGAGTTGCATGTCTCATTCCTTAACTACCCTGTACTCTACATGAGTTGCTTATGCCTCACCAACTCATGTTCACATACATAGAGATGATTTTTTTTTCTGAGAGATATATCATTCTGTATCACATAAATAACTTATCTTAGAATAAAATGATAAGTGTGCTTAAGAGTTGATAAGGCATACTACATAACTTCATTTCCCCACAAAAGAAGGCATACAATCAACAGCATTTAGCACAATAAGAAGCTAGCTAAAACTCTTGACAAATAAAAGGCTGCTATCATGCGTGCACATAGACATGCATGCACATATATGTTAATTATTATTAGGTTAAGGATCAACATAACTAAATTATATGAGTAGCTAGTGCTTGTCTGCTCTGCCAAGAGAGAAAGCTGCACAACACCTAATGCCACCTGTAGGTGCTAATGCTTTAACAGTGCTGTTCTTTTAATAGTGTAGATCCTCATTTTATTTTCCTTCTTTAAGAGAGGGATCCTTGTTTGCTTTGTGATCCATATAAACGTAAGCAACTCCATTAATCTCCATTCCAGCTGGATTAATTATTAATGCACTATAATTAATTCAGTACTGTCCGACAAAGCATACAATTCTTGTACTAGTTCTGCAAGAAAAATTAAAAAAGCAATACTTCCTCTGTGCTAAAATAAATATAGTTTTACACTGTTCATGTCTAACGTTTGACTGTTCATCTTATATAACATTTTTTTATAGTATTTTTGTTGTTATTAGATGATAAAACTAGTACTTCATATGTGACTATTTTTTTAATAAATTTTTCAAATAAGATAAATGGTCAAACGTTGAACATGGATACTCACGACTGCACTTATTTTAGGGCGGAGATAGTATTTAATTAAACACACATAACCATATGAGCTAAGAGCATGTTTAATTAGAACATAGAAATTCTGAAAGAATTCCACAATAATATAATCAGTTCATTTCCTACCAGCATGAAAAAGAACAGATGCTCCAAACAGAACCTAATTAAGATTGTCATGCATGCAAAGAGAGTTTAGCTAGACTTGAAGGAAATAAACAACCAAAAGCTTAATTACAATAGGATAAGGGTGGCAATGGACGAGTGGTTTGAGAAAGAGATGCTTTCCAATGTGCAAAATGAGAGAGATAGTAGATGATAGCCTTCAGCTTGAGCTTTGATCTCATTCAGTGGGAGAGAGTGTGTGTGTGGGTGGGCCCAGTGATAGCCAAGCGAATCCACTCTAGATTTGGCTTTGAATAATAAAGGCCATGTGTCACACTCACCAACAGCGACCCACACAGGCCACTAATCACAAACATATATGGTGAGATTTTGCTTAAGCTATAGCTCACCCATTTGGTAGGCTCACCTCCATTAAGGCACAAATAATTAGCCGCATAAATACTTTCTCTTCACCTTTTATGGCCCTTTTGTTTCTTCCCTTAACTTTGTCCAATCCAACCAAATATCATATCAGTGACTGAATCATATATCCGCTGATCTTGAAGATTCTCCTTTATAGTTTGAGAAAAACAAAACAACGGTTATACATATTAACTATCGCCAACCTTAGATAGGAATTTAGCAATTGGTGTCATCTCTATCTTTAAGATGATGTTTTAAGTAATTATTTTATTTCAATTAAGTTGTGATTTTATAGTTTACAATAGTTCGTCCTGGACCCTCTATAATAATTAGCTGTATTTTTTTCAAGCAAATTAAGACTGAAATAAATTTTATTAATAAAAAAAGTGTGTATATGCCTAGAAAAAGTTTAACACGAAATATATTCAGGTTTGGCTAAATTGGATGCTAATTTGCAACCATCCATCACTTTCTGAACTGACTGTTTCTTTTTCCTCTCAGATAGATAGCTGGATGGATGGATGGATAGAAAGATGTTCGCATGGTTGATTGGCTATCTAGCTAAGCTGCTCCCCGGTTGCCTGAATCCTCAGAACTGCATCATCTTCAAGTCGCTAATCCAGCACCCATTTGAGCGTGACAGGTTGATTAATTGCAGTACGTATATGCACTGTGTCGCCTACGCTACACGTCGTTGCTTCAGCTCTCTGAACTCGTGTACAGGGACAGTCTCGACTACTGTTCATGCAGAGCAGTGTGCAGTGCAGCATATATACATGCACCCATCCTGACCTGTAATTTTCAGGCGTATTCAGCCTAGATCGCGATGAACAAATCGATAGACTGATTGATGTATCATCATCATCACTACTCTATCAATCCAAGATCCAAGGTTAATTAGCCTCTTCTTTTTTGCATAGCGATCGATCGATCGAGCCATGTGTATATTTGCTGATAGATGTTTACAGCTATAGCTAGCTAGATGCAGGTTAGGAATCAGCAGGGATCAGAATTGAATATATATATATAGTTGTGAAGAATGCGACATGGCGAAATAGATAGATAATTAGATGCATATTGCGAGCTGGCTAGAACTGGACGGCGCCTGAAGAAATAAAATTGATCTTATGAATTCTTTCTAGGGACCATGATTGATTTATTTCAGTGAGGTGTGTTCTAGCTGATTACTCGTAGCAGTACAATTGAGCAGTTGCAGCATCTGTTGCTTTCGATATCTTGTACAAATTTTTCCAAGGCTTATTGTCTAGCTGTTAGAGTTTGTGTCAAATATGTGTATGTAGTCGGTTACAGTTTAGGACATGGAGTTGTAATAGGTATTAGGATTAGAGTAAGAGTCGGACTCTGTCCTAGGATCTCTCATAAATAGAGGGGCGTGCCTGTTGTAATCGCATGGCGACATAGCATAGCGAGAGGGAGCGGCTGCCGGCGGCGACCGACCGTGAGTCGTTGTAGCTCTGATACCACTTAGGTTGGCATGGCATATTCGCCAAGGTGGAGTTTGTTAGAGTTTGTGCCAAATATGTGTACGTAGTCGGTTACAGTTTAGGACATGAAGTTGTAATAGGTATTAGGATTAGAGTAAAAGTCGGACTCTGTCCTAAGATCTCTCATAAATAGAGGGGCGTGCCTGTTGTAATCGCATGGCGACATAGCATAGCGAGAGGGAGCGGCTGCCGGCGGTGACCGGCCGTGAGTCGTTGTAACTCTGATACGCTGTAATATACTGGATCGGAAAGGAGCGCCCGTAATCAGTGCCCCGGAGATATAGGCCTCGGCTGAACTCCGTTATCAAATATCGTGCCTCGGTGTCGTCATCGTGTTTGGATCTCCTATGGCGTTTTCTTCCACGTTTAGCTACCGATGTCGATTTCGGGGCTGGTTTTATAACACTAACTAACTAAATTAAATCTCTTGCAGGTAAGGAGTTGAAATTCCTCTCAATTAATTAAGGTTTCTGAATCATCCATCCATCGATCGTTCTAGCTAGTTAGTTAGCAAGCCATGTGTCTATCTGTAATCTCCTGTTATTACTAGCTCAGTTAATTTCAAGAAATATATATGCATGATTGATTTTCATTTTCGTTGGCAAAATTGGAGTCGACGATTGCGGCGTGTGGAAATTGTGAAGAAATACTAGTAACAGTCACATCAATCTGCTCCTGATATATTCCTCGAGCTAGCTAGATTCCAACACCGGGTTAGGAGGTGTTTCAGTTTCTCACTCCAGCTAGCTTAGCTAACTGCATCTATCTCTCTCTGGTCAGCAGTTGCTTTCAGACAATTAACTGAATGATCAATGAATGGATGAATATGTGCAGCTAGCTGAATGTTCTGGTCCTGGTTCCAGAAGAGATAATGTCTGAAGAATGTGAGTGCATGCAAATGCTTGCTTGGTTGCCGGGTGTCTGGGTAACTTCTCCGGCCACACCACGGCACGGCAGCAGCAGACAGGCAGGCTTCTAATTGTGAAACTCTTCTCACTTCCCACAGCATCTGATTTTGACACTTGCATTTTGACTCGATTTCAGTGACCAATTCTCATTGGCCTTGCAGGTTGGTTAGCAAGTCCAGCTACACCGTGCTTCCATATTCAGACACTGACTGACTGACTGACCTGACTTATCTTCTGCTTAACTTTCTTTAAAGATGATAGAAGCTTTTACTGCACATACTCAATTACATTGAGATAATACAATTATCCTACAAACATTTCCGACCTCATATAGCTAAGATGTACACAGCGAGACACACACTCCTGAAAAAATTCAGAGTGATAAATCTATGAATAAACTAATAATGGTGATGCATGTTAGTTTATGCACAGATCGACCGACCGAATGAGTAGCTGAAGTATCAGATGGAGATTTAAGAGGATGTCTGTCTGGCCAGGATGATTGTGTTCTTCTTTTCCCCTTGCTGGGCCTACATGCAGAACAGCAAGAATGCAAGCAACCAACTGCAGATAAGGCCGATGGATAACTACAGTGCACTAGTGCCAGGACACACCTAACATCTACTAATTGATAATTGGGAGCGTATCCTATGCACACAGGCCCTCGCGTGTACACACCATGTACACCAACTAAAAATTATCACAAAAAATTCTAGAAAAATTCATACATGTACTTTCAATAGTATTACATCTACGTGCAAAGTCGCATCTTTAAATTCATTCTACATAGAGAATAACAAAAAAGATAAAATTCTGACAAAATTGCAAACCTTAAAACTGTCAGATTTTTTGTTTTTTTTTTGTTACGGCTAAAATATAATGAATTTGACGTTAAGATTTTAACCCCTAGGTGTAATACAATTGAAAGTATGTGTATGATTTTTTCTAGATTTTTTGGTGATATTTTTTAGTTGGTGTGTACGTGTGTACACGTGAGGGCATGTGTGTATAGGATATGTTGTCTTGATAATTAGCAATCGATCACATAATTGTGCGTACCCCAGCTAGCTGATGCTGATGACCATCGGTGACGGACCAGTTTTCATCTTCAGAAAAGAAAAGCCTTCAGAATGAAGAGAGAACTGCACACATCATGTTCAGAGAAGGCCACTCACTGTTGATGCTTTTATGGGCTTGATTCATCCTATTAATGGAGGCCCATTTAACTTCTAACCCCATGTAAATGCAGCCCAGACAAGCAGGCCGGCCCTCCTTTAATTTACCCATTTGTTCACACAATTACTAATAAATTAACTAGGGAATAAATAATACCACTAGTAAGTAGTATTTTAAGAACAAGATGGTAAGATGCGATTAACAGCTGACCTGATCAATTGGACAAGGATTCTAGCAATAATGGAATAGAGAAAGCAGAAAGCAAAGCGGATAAATTCGTGAGCAGTTAGCATTGCATCAAGTCTACCAATAATCAAATACAGTACTCTAGTCATGTTTGTTTTTTTGTCCATTCTTTAGGGCAACTTGCCCCTGATCACAATGGACCGTTGATAGTGCAACAAGCAGGTAACTAAGAGATTAAACAATCAAGCATGTTTGTACAAGTGCCACATTTTCTAGCTGAAGGATATGGCACTACGTACTCCCTCTTAAAAAACGAATATAGGATGCAGCACATCATATTACTATAAATTTAAGATGTATATCTAAATTTGTAGTACTAACATGTGTCACATCCTAGGTTGGTTTTTATAGGAGAAAAGAAGTAGTTGTTTGCTACATCATCTTTACGTCACTTAATACTAGAAATCTTGGGGATAATCACACAGTCTTCGTTTCGATAATGCTTATTATAAGCCGTAAATTAGGTTTACAAAAAAATAGTCTAGAAATAAGACTTTTGTATAAATATTGTTAGTAATTTTAAAGATTTGAATAATAAACTAGATAAAAAGATTAAAAAAATAACTTACTGTAATTTAGATTTTAAGCTAAAATGTAAACGGTGAGAATGAAGGTGAAGAAACAACACATGCTAGCATTAGGCTACGTTTCATACTGCACTTTTTTTAAATTACGCTATAATAAGCATGCAATTACAGTTTATTTCATTGTGAGTTGTTTTTTATAACCTAAAGTGTGTTAAGCATGATTTTATCTTATATATTTATATAATTTAAGTAAAATAAATAATTAAACATGTGTTTAAAAGATAACGAATTTAAAAACCGAACGAAGTAGTACTCAATCATAATGTCAGCCGAACGGTTGGGTGGTGACAAAGTGCAGAGCGGCCACCGCATGCACGAGTGTCAGTATCAGATTTGGTTGGCCCGGTAGCAGCAGGCAGCAGCAGCCAAGTTGTTTCTGGATTTTGGATTGGCACCCGAAAAACGCGGCCCCTGCACGATGCAAAGGCCGACGAAACGTGCCGTGCGTGCGCCCCTCCGCCGCGCCGGTGGCTATCACCTATCTCACTCTTCTCATGTTGTATAGAGCTATCTCTTCCTCCTATTCTAAACGCAGCAATAAATTTTCGTGTTTAATTTTGATCGTTCGTCTCATTTATAAAACTTTTTAAAAAAAATCACAAGTCACGCGTAAAATATTGTTCGTGTTTTATCATCTAATAACAATAAAAGTGTTATTCATAAAATGTTTTTAAATAAAATGGCTGATCAAAATTAAACATGAAAACTCATGGCTTTACTTAAAATGCGACAAAGTAGTACTTCATCCGTTTCACAATGTAAGACTTTCTAGCATTGCTGATATTCATATAATAGATACTAATGAATATATATATATATATATATATATATATATAATATCTAGATTTATTAGCATCTATTATAGACAATGCTAGAAAATCTTAAACGGAGGGAGCATTAGTACTAGGGAGGAGTAACGTGAAATGGGTGGACATGTCACGTCGCAGATGGATCAAACAGACGGACGGCTCTGCTCTCGTCAACCACTGTTTCCATCCGCCGTCACCCACTCTGCCCCCCGGTCGGTCAATCGCACCGCACGGGCGGGTAGCAACGCCACTTTCTCTTCCCCTTTTACGCTTTCCTCCTTCACTTCCTCCCATTTTCGAACAACCACCATGCTAACCTTTCTATACATGCGACCAATCATAAACTACGTATCACAAAACTTTAAATTAGATAAAAAAACTTTACCAAAGAATAAGTATATGCTTAATGCCAATTTAATTATAGACCTATAATATTTATGGCTCCAACATAACAGCAATACTAGGGATTTAAACTTTAAAATATATAGTTTTGTGATAGCTTCAACATAAAGTACATAGAATTTTTATCTTAGTCTTAAATATGCAGTTTTGTGATAAATTTAGTGCCAAATCTATAAGTTTATGATAGAACATCTTAAATAATTAGTTTTGTAAAATTTAGGATCCGTTTGGTAGAGCTCCAACTCCTAAATTTAACTATAGAAGTTAAGTCTAAAGTGAAATTGTAGAGCAGTCTAAACCCAGTTCTACCTCTCCAGTTCATTTCGTAAGAGTGCTCTAGTCAGCTTCACTCCCATCTTAGGTAGAGTTGAAACTGTTTGGCTGGGCTCCAATGACTAGGCTTCAACTCCAGAAGAGGTGAACCTGTAGTTTGAGCCATGTCAAACATACCTTTAGTTTAATACTCCGTACTCCATTTTTTTTATGTCAAACGGACTCATCCTTGAAATAATGTCCCTTGGTAGGGTTCTCTCCGGAAAAGGGGGTTAAGCCCATAAACGGATCATTCCGGGTCGCTGGCACAGTACACCCCTATCTCACCCACCACCATCCCAAGGCGGCGCGACGACCCATCTCGCCGCCGCGAATTCTCTCTCCGGCGAACTCCAACTCGAACCCTCCCTCCGCCGACTCCGCTCACGAGACCTAAACCCTCCTTCCCTCTCCTCTCGTCTCGTTCCCACCACCATGCTGGGCATCGCGAGGAGGCGCCTCGGATCCGGATGCGTACGGCTCCTCCTCCCCTCTCCTCTTCTCTCATCCCGATGATTGTTTGTTTTTTTTTGTAATCTCTTCTCGTTTTCGCGGTTTCTGATTATCTGGGGGTGGGGGATGGATTTCTGACGCTCGCCGTCCCGTTTCGATCGTTGTGCAGGCGCTGGGGCAACTCATGCAGGCGCTCCGACCGGCCGCCGCCGCCGCCGCGGCGAG
This sequence comes from Oryza sativa Japonica Group, assembly GCF_034140825.1. Taxonomy (NCBI): domain Eukaryota; kingdom Viridiplantae; phylum Streptophyta; class Magnoliopsida; order Poales; family Poaceae; genus Oryza; species Oryza sativa. The sequence continues at coordinate 26,924,983 of NC_089042.1, forward strand.
GACCTACTCCGCCGCCGCCAAGGAGGTGAGCCGCTTCGATGAACCCTTGCTTCTACCTCCGCTCCTGTATCCTTGGGCCCGTTGCAGCGGCGATGCCATCGGAAAGCGAGCCGCGAGCGTCGACTCTCGTTGTTGTTTTTTTTTCTTCTTCTTTTCCTGTGGAATTGGTTGGTACTAGCTTCCGGAGATGCTTGCATCTGTTCGTTGCAGGAGCGTATTGTCATGCGGATTAACTGATTTAGGCGCGTTGATTGTGAATTCGTGTCATTGTGTGATACCACCTAGCTTTGGTTTCTAGCGGGGTTCGTTTCTGGGGGAATATTCGGTCTGTCACGAGAATCAGTTTGTTTTTCCCATGAGGATGCTGTCTCTATGCGCCCCAAACTTCATGTTCATGCGTGATTTTCAGCTCGATAGGTTCAATGCCTATGCGTGGTTGGGTGAGCTGCTGTTTTCATCACATTTAGTTGCAGCTTTGTGGTGCTGAAAACTGTTACATTTGCACGTAAGTACATTAGCGTCCCTGCTCCTGTTGAAAATGAAGGTGGCTTATCAATTTGATGTCCGTTCTGTTGAAAATGAAGGTAGCTTATCAATTTGATGTCCGGCCTTGGGTTCAGTCTGTTAAGATTATATAGTTTCACGCAGCATACACACACACAAAAAAAAAGAGAAACTGTTTTATAGCATTTGACTTTTCTTTGGGGGATGGAGACTTTTTTTCCTGCTCCTGAAAGTCTAAACATAGTTTAAAATATACACGTGATTCTTGAATACATAGACATGACGTTCTCTTGAGTACAGTTCTCCGTTCTACATACCGTGAGATTTGACTTGCAACTTTTCTTGCTCATCAGATGACTGTGCGTGAAGCATTGAATTCTGCCCTTGATGAGGAGATGTCTGCTGACCCTTCTGTTTTCTTGATGGGAGAAGAGGTTGGAGAATACCAAGGGGCATATAAGGTGAGTAATTTTTATTAGACCAATGCTGTCTTTGGCCCATTATCATGACATAATTAATTTCTGAATACTAAATAGTAAAGCTTCTCTTTCCTGCAACATTTTGCAGATATCGAAGGGTTTGTTAGACAAATATGGCCCTGATAGGGTTCTTGACACACCAATCACAGAGGTGATACTCTTAAACCTTCTGAGTGACCGCTGGTGTCCACTCATAAGCAGCTAGAGTGACGCAGTCACATTGAAGTACTGATATGTTTGCATTCTGTTCAGGCTGGTTTTACTGGAATTGGTGTTGGTGCTGCCTATCAAGGTCTTCGCCCTGTGGTTGAGTTCATGACATTTAACTTCTCTATGCAGGTCAATCATTCACTATTCTCACTTAAATTTATATGTTTGATTTCAGAATGTGCCTTTTCCTTTGTTTTTAAGCAGATTATTTGGTTCTGCACACTTAGAAAGGTTAATTTTAGAGTATACTATACAGAAGAACCTGATTTCTACAGCATAATTTTTCTTTTTTTGTGAGTACAAAATTGGTTAATGGCTATCACTGAAATTTTTTTATGATGAAATGAACCATTGATAGTTATAAATACGGGTGATAAATAGATATGATTATATGTCCGCTCGAGTAGCTTTTTGATGAAATTCTTCTCCACCTGCTACTCTGCCAGTACTTTGGATTGTCTTTGTCTTGCACATACCTTTATGCATAAGCATTCACTTCCATGCATATCTGGATCTTTTATACAAATATATTTTCCCATCTATATGATGTAAAGATTAAAATAGTTTCTATAACACCATTTGCATATTCAGGCAATTGATCACATCATAAATTCAGCTGCCAAGTCGAACTACATGTCAGCTGGTCAGATAAACGTTCCTATTGTTTTTAGAGGGCCAAACGGTGCTGCTGCTGGTGTTGGTGCTCAGCACTCTCAGGTTTGTGACAGAAACTTGTTAATGCCTATCTGTTATTCTATTCTATTATTATTGTTTGGACGGCAAATAACCAATATTTGTGGTGTTTTGAACATTTTGCATTGTTTGTAAATAGAGTAAATTTCACAAAACTATTATTATGCATTCTATTATTCACAGTGAAGTTAAAAGTGAAGAATGAGATTATTTGTTACATGAGTTGTTTATCCTGCTATAATTATTTATAAAAATGCGTTGAACTAAGTACTTAGTGTGATTGTGTAAGCTTTAGTTTATTTCTTCTCTTTTCATTCCTTAGCTTTGATTCAAACTCCTCTTGTCATTTATTTTGGTGGAATTAACTAAGTGCCTTGGTATGCAGTGTTATGCGGCTTGGTATGCGCATGTACCAGGATTGAAGGTCCTAACTCCTTATTCTGCAGAAGATGCTCGGGGCTTGCTAAAAGCAGCAATCAGGGATCCAGACCCTGTTGTTTTCTTGGAAAATGAACTGCTGTATGCTAGCCTTTCCTTCCCAATTATATTCTCTAAATTTGATTTGCCATTTCACTGAATAGTGTATTTCTGCAGCTATGGTGAATCATTCCCTGTTTCTGCGGAAGTTCTTGATTCTAGCTTCTGTCTTCCGATTGGGAAGGCTAAGGTATGCTGTATAGTTGTATTGATTTCGTAGTAGGATGAGTTTTATTTGGTCAGGTTTCGGTTTCTGGTTTGCCTGGAAGAGTTTATTTCTGATGGCTGCTTTCATTTTTCTATGTGTAGATAGAGCAAGAAGGAAAAGATGTTACAATTACCGCATTCTCCAAGATGGTCGGATATGCTCTTCAGGTGTGTGGATACCAGATTTTCTTAAGCTGAAGAATTATGTCTAATAACGGTGTCTCTAGTGACACTGGTTTCCATCAGTAATTCAGGTCTTATACCTGTTGGTAAAGACCGGACCCTTTATTTATTCATTCCATTTTTTTCTACAAAATAAAAAGGCTGGACAATGTGCATAGCATCTAGGGATGCAAGCAGGGTGGGCTTGTGGGCTTTGAGGCCCACTAATCCACAGTTGCAGCTATATTTTTGCATCCATTTTTGTTCTAGTGGGTGGAAAATGAATTGCACGTGGGCTCTTATGCGGCACAGCGGGCTGCCGGCTTGCACCCCTAATAGAATCACATCTATATATAGTAGTGAATGCAAAATGATTTCAAAGCACCTCATTGTCAACTTAGGCAAAAAAAAAAAAGACCATCAGATTGAGAGAAAAAAAAGACAAAACATGGACAATAAATGTGAACTGTCTGACCAAGGATGTTAGAGAGCCACAAATGAAGGAGAAGGATGGTAAGAGGAGATACAACAAATGAATAGGTAGATGAGGAAGAAGGCTCCAGGCTTCTTAGAGTCACTAGCTGAACACTGCATTATCAACAGTCAACATTGTACCAAATACCAGCCATAAATGGGCCTCTTGTTTGGGCTGGAATTTGTATGGGAGCTCTCATTTACACATGCCTTATCTTGACAAATGGGACAGTGGAAGGTTGGGACAAGTTGGTTTTAGTTGTTTCACTACATAAACCAAATAGGCACATACATTAGTGGTTCTAACAGCCTGGTCAAGGTTATGCGAATGCGCGACTCCACTAGTTAGTGGAATTGAGAGTATCTGTAATATGACCCGTTCCCTTTTTCAATGCTTGCTTGATTCTGATGCAGACTTGGCAAACATACACTTGGATATGCATTATTTTGAGATAGTTCACTGTTTGTTTGTTTAAGTAGCATTTCATTTTTAATACTATATGTACAATATATGATCGATGGTTCTTGCCTGCGTATGTTCTCATGTTCAGTCAAATTTCAGGCTGCAGAGATACTTTCCAAGGAGGGAATCAGTGCTGAGGTAGTTTCCTTTTGCAAAATATACTGTACAGTATAGATATGCAACTAGACATCTATTTTTAACAACATGCCATCACTGTTTTCTTATTACTATATATCAATATCTTTTATCAGGTGATCAATCTTCGGTCAATTAGGCCATTGGATAGAGCTACTATCAATGCATCAGTTAGGAAAACCAACAGATTGGTAACCCTTGAAGAAGGATTTCCACAACATGGGGTTGGCGCTGAAATATGGTCCATCTCTCTCTCTCTCTCTCGCTCTCCCTCTCCCTCGCTCTCTGTGACAAGTTGTTCTCATATGTACTGTATCTTCTTTGCAGCATGTCTGTTGTAGAGGACAGCTTTGAATATCTTGATGCGCCAGTTGAGAGGATTGCTGGAGCTGATGTGCCCATGCCCTACGCTGCCAACCTTGAGAGGATGGCTGTTCCACAGGTACTTACGGCTGCTGCTTTGTTTGAACAAGAACTTTAGGAATTCCATCTCGTTATGCCAAGTTCAGCAACTGTTGCTATTCCACCATAACGACCTAGCCGGCTACAGTAATCATCCTACCATACAGATTCCTTCAGTCATATCAAAACTTTAAAAATATAGTAGGAATGTGATCGATTCATTTATTTTCTCCCCTTACTCATGTTGGTGCCCCACATTTGCAGGTTGAGGACATTGTTCGTGCAGCGAAGCGAGCCTGCTACAGAGCAGTACCAATGGCAGCAACAGCCTAATTCAGTGACAGTTTTTGTTTCTCCATCTTGTCTTCTTCCCAATGGCCAGGAGTATGTACCACAGCATAATGGTGTCTTCCCAAGTCTCAACTAGTGTAAGCTGATTTTGTAGATCCACCATGAGGTGTCAATCCCCTTCTTTCTTTAGTCGCAGTCGGATGGCTGCATCCGTTCATAGTCCAAACTGAATATACACATTTGAACCATGCGACTTCTGGAGATTTTACATGACCGGTTGATGTCAATAACATGTATGTAATGGAGCTCCATAAGTCGGCAAACCAAACCCCCATTAGATTCAATGTTTGTTCGTCCATGCCTCTGAATTGAATGCACTGGACTCTACAAGTTCATGGTCCTGTTATCCAGAAATGTTCGGAGTTTCTGACACAGGAAAGATGGGTCTCATGATCTCATCTCATGTGCGGTGTGGCCATCGGATGGCCACGCCTCATGTGCCATCATCGAGAGTCATCAGTACCCAGTTTGTAATCTGAAGGTGACACGTTTGGTCGACGGAGAGGCCCAGCCGTCGCCCGCGAATACGTCCAGGTGCCCTGAAAGTGAGGCTACAGGTAAGACACAGACTGGGGCTTGCAAGATTCTACTCCTACTCTATCAGGTTATGCAGAGAGAGTAACAGGTGGAGAGCTAGAGAGCTACACATGTGTGCTGCAACTTGCAAAGCTGTGGGTCTCACTAAACTCTAATGATCATGGACCATGATTCTCTCTGAAAACTACTGCCTGGTTTGATGAATGGGTCTCAAAATTCTCTCTTATTTGTACTAGAGCTTATCTCCATCTAGGAGTAGGAGTAGTGATATTATTCTCAGCCCATCTTTTGGTTGGTGGTGTTGTGGATGAGGCAGCCCTTGGCCACCTGTACTGTACCTCTTCTATCTCCTTTGTGATAATCACATCCCTAATCTCTTTTGACACTATTTTGCAGGAGTGGACAGGCCTGTGCCATGGGTCAAATCAACTGCTGTCTGCATTTGTGTCCTGACTTTACCTGGGATATCTTTTGTTAGGAGTACTCTTTTGTCTACTCCTAGGAAACTGATTTTCTTTACCACGAATATGATTCAAAACATACGAGTTTTGTGCAAATTAGAGCAATATATATTGTCCTAGTAAACACTGCTTTCTCTCCAAAGAAGAAAGAAATTAAAAGAAATGGTTTTCTTTTCTGGAAAATCATGGGCTGGAGATGAAGTGACCATCAGACCCAATTATTATCACCCTTTAGATTTGATGATGCAAAAGTAGAAGGTGTGCATCTCAGCCGCACCGTCAGTGGGCCCACGCGCTTCAATATTCTCTCTCTTCTCTTACACACTTTGCAAAGAGACCCTTGGGAACTAAACATTTTATGTAGTGCTCACTGTTTTTATCTGTTTACTACTTTAATTTGGTGTCACATCTCCAACCCCATTATGACTAGTGGATTATTAACAAAACATGGCCAGGGGATGCTGAAGTGCTTGATGGATCTTCTTGATATTTATACACTGTAGGATGATGTTGATTATTCCTGATCTTTTATGAAAGACTGATGGTGCTGGTGCATAATGTATGCTTGTGATTAATGATGCCTATAATGAATCTAGAATAATTTATTGATGGAGATATCAGTGCTGGTAGCAGCAATGATGCTAACTAGGCGCATAAACAAACTACGAATACAAAAGAAATTAAGGCCTTCTTTCATGAATGGGAGAAAATTTTACTTGTGCTAAACTAATTTGTGTAAAATCTTATGTTCAAGGAGCCCCAAGTAGTGATAATGAAAAAAAAAAGTACTTCTAAAATTTCAATGACATATCGGGCTAATAATTCAATTAGTGGCAACCAACACGCCCATCGATATTAAAACACATGTGGTAACCTTTTTAATCTTAAAAAAAATGGTAACCTTTTTAATCTTAAAAAAATGTTCACCCAGTCTCTCAATAGTGTTCACAAGTGTAAGATGTGAAACGAGGGTATGCATGCGGCTATAAACGTTATGTTTATGTTGTGTTTCCAAAAAATGGCATAGCTAGCTTTGTCATAAAAGATTTTATTAATAAAACTGTAGTCCATAAAGTCTCCTTTAAAACATACGAATTTCATGTCTCACTTGATAACATAAACCGTTCAATGTTGAAAAGAAGGAGAAAAATATCCAGCACACTCTAATTCTATTTGTTCACATGTTGTTATAACGGATCATATTGATAGTTCAAAACTTATTATAAGTTGTAACAGCTTATTAGTGATAACAAATAATCTGTGTTTAATTTTCTTATATGTTTTCCCAGCAACTTAAAATCTAATGAAAAAAGAAACTAATTAAGTTGGAAAATATCTATAAAAAATCAACTTTAATTTAGAGTCCTAAAATCGAGAACCGATGAGGGCTCAACCAGTAAAAATACATAAACTTGAGGGGTCTATCGACAAAAATCGCCTTGGGAAAACAAAGGCGTGGATTTTTATCATCATCATCATCAGTTTTATAATTATCCGAAGCAACAACAAACCAAACCAACCGAAGAAGAAGAAGAAGAAGAAGAAAATAAAGGCGAAACCAAAACCAGCCTAGCCTACCGGATTGGAATTTGGAAGCACCCAGATGCTACTCCTATAAGGCTATAACCCAACGTTTTCCGCCCCCCAAGAGAGAGAGAAAAATATCCTCCTAATCACGGATTAGAGCCCTAATCACGCCGCCCGCGTAATTAATTTTTTAGTCTTGGAATTATATAAGCCATTAGAGAGGGAAAGCGAGATGGAGTAGCCAGGAAAGAGAAGAAGAAGCAATTGGGGAGAAGCCAAGCCAAGGTTGGGGAAGGGAAGGGAAGGGAGAGGAGAGGGGCTCGCCGATCGATCCCTCTCCGCCTCCGCCGTCGAACCGCCGCGTCGAGTCGAGTCGAATCGAAGGTAGGTAGGGGCATCCATTCCTCTCTCCCCTGTCCGGGGTTCGATTGGTTTCTTGAGAGGATGATTCAACTGTTGGTTCACTTGCTTGGAGCGTTGGATTCGAGCTCTTCTTGTTCGCTGATCCAATCCTAATCTTTCTCTTTTTTTTTTACTCTTGGATTGATGTCTGAACTTGTGAATTTCAGATCGAGCCGCTCCTCCACATCTCCCACTCGCGGTCGCCATCCTCCAGCGTCGCCGCGCGCGGCTGCTCCGCTTCCCGACGCCGCTCGCCGCTCCTCCAGCTCAGCTCCCCCTCGCGCGCGTCTCCTTCTATCTCTCTCTCCAGCGACCAGCGGTGGTGGCCGTCTCTAGCGCCGGCTGTCGTTAGGGGAGAAGCCGGGTACTCGTAGTAGGTTCTGGCGTGACGTTTTGAAGGTGAGAAATCACAAACCAAAAATTAATTTGAGATTGTATTGTTCTTTTGCACTGATTAATTGCATGAAACCCTAATTAGGTAGATTGTGGGTTTATTGGTATGTATTGTGTTGTCCTGCATGCAACACATTGACACCATGTGTTGGCACAGGCAGGCTCTGCCATGGCGCTGGAGCGACCAGCTGCATATAAAGATTCTGTATTGAGAGCCCAAGGGTAGTTTGGTCACTCCATGAAAGAAACTGAGGAGAAAAGAAAATAAAATAGATAAAACTCTCCAAAGTGGCAATCTATCCTGAGATCAACATATAGAGTGGCATTTTATCCTATACATCCTAGTGAGTGGCATTTTGTTGAAACCAACGATATAGAGTGGCATATATATTGTCCTTTTTCTCGGCAGCAGCTTCACAAGTGGATGCCTCCCATTTCCTGAGCTAAAACGTAGAGTAGTACTCGTGATCATTAGCACATCGGATAATTTTTTTTGAGCTTTTGTTTCATCGGTGTAATTAAGTGTTAATTGTCCATTGATTGATTTTGCTTGTGCAGGACTGTGATGTGTGATCCCCACTGGCATGTTGCATCCTAGGTTCCTGGTTGCTTGCTCAGGCTCCAAGTTGTGCTTCATCTCCAGTTGCCGTGGTAGCTATGGGGACATGGCTAGGCGTGGCAGGATGATACCTTTCCGCCTCATGGGCTCGAGCAGGCTGTACGAGTGTAGCTCCACCCTCCCGGTGTTGATCGGTTTCAGTTGATGATTTCTTTGGAGACTGAAAGAAAGATTCTTAGGGAGTTCATCAGAAAGGATTGGATAAGTGCATTGTAGTTGTAGGAGTGCTAGGAGCCCAAATCGGTGACATTTCTTTCAGCGTTTCGCTGAACATAGTGTAGATTTGCCTGCAATGGGTTTGCCTCAGGTTAATCCAGCCGAGGAAGCGCCTACGCCGTCAAGTAGGCCTGTGTCGAGCCCTCGTAGCTTCGAGGGTGTTGGCGCCTGTGATTTGGATGGGCTTCTTGGAGGAAGCTCAAGTAGCAGGGTATTCGAATACCCGTCAATCGGTGATTCTGATCGGAAGACTGCATTAGACATCCCGAATGGATCAACTGAGTATTCTAGAGACAGCCATTGCTTTGATAGACCTGCAGGTCTCCGAGGACTAAGAATTGATTCGAGGGATGCAGATTCTAGATCTTCTCATAAATTGGATCCTACTGTCCATGTTCCCACAATGAGGGTTGTGGGATTTGAGTCGGGTTCTGTTGGAGGTTCTGCTATAATAGAAACTGATAATTGTCATACTCCATTCGATCAGCATGAACTTCAGGCAAGGAAAAGACTGCTCTCACCATTGAAAAACGTTCTTAATAGACAGTTCCACGGTGATATACTGAATATTTCCGCTGGTGATGCTAGATTTGAACTTTCTGATTCAGCCAGGAAACTTAACATTTCGTGCTTCCAAGATAGTAAAAAAGCAAACACTGGTATGCTCGATTCTTTTGAGCCACAAGCCTGGACAAATTCTAGATGCTCCAATGGTAGTCCAGAATGGGATGCCAATAAGATTAATTCTAATTTATTCACTGATGGTCCTTTACTTGGGAGCAAGGAGTCCTTAGCTTATCTTGATCATCTAGCTGCTAGTGCAAAATTAGCACATTCTCCACTCTCCTTGTCCCCGCTTAGCCCTAAATTTATGAACAGAACTAAGGCTACAGGAGCTCAATGCCGTACAATGAGAGATATTGAACATCATTTTCTAGATTCAAGGGAAAAAGGGGGACCCGATGGAATTAGAATGCTGAGTGTGCTAGAAGAAACTAACATATTACATGATGAATACAATGTCATGACCCCTAAAAGAAGTTCATGCAGAAGATATCAAATCTGGGGTCCTGAATCCACCCCTACTTCTCCCCGGGTTGGTTATGGTCGGAGTTTGAGTCTCCCAGTACGACGGTCACTAGTTGGCTCCTTTGAGGAGTCCCTTCTATCTGGCCGGCTTTCTTATGGAAAAGACAATCAGGTCTCTTATTCCCTTTCACCAGATATTAGTATGTATTAGTAGAATGCAAGGCTATTGACTATTGGTTTAATTCAATGTTCATTTCGAATGCAGATAATTGATGGATTCTTAGCTGTTCTAAATATTACTGGTGGAAACTTCTCTCCTCCAACTCAGAAGCTGCCGTTCGCAGTAACAAGCATTGACGAGGATAGCTCCTTATTGTACTATTCTTCTATTGATCTTGCTGGGAGGTCGTCAGCAACTAACTGTAGAAGCCCAAAACTCGAAAGAAGCTTAAGCAATAATGATTCACGATCAGCCAAAAGTCGCTTACGGATCCCTGTTAAGGGCAGGATACAGCTGGTACTATATTTTATCCTTATTAAAAGTGAAAGGTGTTCTTGACTTATTGTTTCGGGTGAAATGCTGTTTGATATTTTTAGCTGCTAGTGAATTGTTTTTTTCTTAGTTGTAGTTGATAATAATGCAAAGGTCTTACGGGAAATTTCATTCGACAAACTCTAATACTGTCTCATAAAATTTTGCTGCCAATACTTCTCAATGTTAAAGCATAAACGGCAGTTAGATCACTGGTTGTTTCATCATTTGTCAATAATCCTGTAGTACCTGATCTTTTCACTTGATTATAGCTCAATATTTATCTGTAATGCTTATATTATGTGTTTAGTTTGAATTGTTTCACATATTTGGACACACCAACCGTAATTCACTGGTTGTTTCATCATTTGTCAATAATCCTGTAGTACCTGATCTTTTCAGTTGATTATAACTCAATATTTCTCTGTAATGCTTATATTATGTGTTAACTTGAATTGTTTCACATATTTAGACACACCAACCGTCATTTATTTGGATAATATCCTCTTCTATTGATGCCACTTAAGTAGTGCTTCGTAGCATGAAAAACTTAACCTGAACAGTGTACAGAAATAATACCAAGCTGTTTATCAAGTGTCATTGTTTTTAAGTTTCTGCAGTTGTTTTAGTGTGCTGTACATAACACCTATCTGTGTGCAGTTCTGCTCTTGTTTTTGAAGTAACTATACATTTATAAACATGCTATTTACTCAAGTAATAACATCAATAGGTCGTGAGCAACCCTGAGAAGACTCCACTTCATACTTTCTTCTGCAGCTATGACTTGACAGACATGCCTTCAGGGACCAAGGTACAAGACATTATGACTAATTTCAGTTTTAAAAATAAATTGTGACTAATAGACTTTTTCTTTGGCTCAAATTCGAAATAGCCTTGAAGCTTACTTGTCATATGATTGCCTTATTTCTTGTTGACTTGGTGGCAACATATGTATTTGCTTTGGGTTATTGTTTTGGTCAGCTGAGCCAATATTAAACAAAGTCGAATACATGGTTGCTTGCAAGCTTTGATCTTTTCCTATAAGCTTAGTCAAAGGTTATCACACACATAATGGGTCAGAATGTAATATTACATTATTAATCATTCACAATGACAGAGAACAAGTGTTTTGAAGCTTGCAGTTTTGGTTTCTCCATCTCCATCCCCAATTCTCATCTTATTTCTCTTGTTGTAATGGGACAGACTTTCATGCGGCAAAAGGTCACTCTGTCCCCCACTCTTTCCTCCTCTAATCCAATGAAAGAAGGAAGTAATGCCGGTGACATTAATATTGGCCCCAAGGCTGAGTCTGTCTCATGTGGAGAAGTTACAGAACGGGAAAGTTCAGAATGTAATGGTGCTGATAGCCCGATACGACTAGTAGCTCAGTCCAAACTACTTATCTCGAGTCAACTGATAGATTATTTTGTCTTTGCAGGCTCATCTGATGGATCAGAGGAGAAAGACGCAAATGCAAAACGTTGTTCGTTGGACAGTAACATGATGGAATCAAATAAACATAACTCTCCTGTGAATAAGAAAAATAACACCGATTCTGATGATTGTTGCTGTCAGATGGACAATTTAGGTGGCAAGAATTATTGCTGTGCATCTTCTAGGATTAATGATAGCTCGGGTGGAGGTGTGATTCGCTATGCTCTGCACCTGCGCTTTCTATGCCCTTCCTCCAAGAAATCCTCAAAATCGATGCTACGATGCAAATCCGATCCATCATCGGTGCCATATGATAGTAATGCCGCGAAAGAGGACGATCGCAGATTCTACCTTTATAATGATCTTAGAGTTGTATTTCCTCAAAGGCACTCAGATGCAGATGAAGGCGAGGTATGCACCCATTCCAATATTGTGAACATCATCTACCAGTACAGCTTTCTTCTGGTTTCTTTCTTGGATAATCAGTTTCTCACTTTACATATATAGAAATGTATTTGGTTTAGCATAATGTCTTACTTTGGGCTACTCCCAACTTATTTCAGCAGCCGGTTCCTGACAATTAACTGAGTTTATAATGCAATATATCATCTCTATCTGGCTTGATTGCAACTCTTGTTTCTTGATCTGTTACTACATTTTATCCTAAAGAGTTTTGATGTGTTGGTTTTCACTTTTGTTTCAGCTGCGTGTGGAACATGACTTCCCTGCTGATCCCAAGTACTTCGACATAAGCAATTGACACCTCTGCTTCTCCTCCTTGTGCATGCAGCTAAGCTCTCATGTCATTTGTGTACATAGCATGCGCTTTCTTGCGCACAAAAAAAAAATGTAAATATCTTTTTAATCCTTCTTAACTTGTCATCACTCATCAGCCCCCGATGTATTTATCAGTCGCAACCAACTGTACAGTTTCAGTCTTCAAATAAAATGCAACTTTTAGTTCCCAGTTTGTGCTGTGCGTTACTGAACCTGAACAATTCAGGTTTGTGGTTGCATATGGATCCCAATGGACGCGTCGTCATGCCAATTGGGCCGGCCTGGCTGTGCTGGGCCCACGCAGCTGCAGCTAGCTATTTGGGCTGCTCGCGCGGGGGGTCGTTTGGTCTACGCGGCCCAGTCGAACGCAAGACGTACATGGAGCAGAGGGGAAAGTTTTGATCCCTCGACAGGATGTCTCTTCATTTGCTTAAAAATCATTTGACAAGTTTTGAAAATTTTTTGACAAAAGTCTTAGGTCCAAACTCAACACACATGTTGAGATATAGAAAAAAGATAAATTCAGCGTATAAATATTAACGTACTGATCACATCTGAATTTGTCTTTTCTGTTTTACAATGATTCGGTCGAATTTGAACTTGATTTTTGTTGTACAGATAAATATCATAATACTCAACATTGTCATTTGTTTTCATAATTTTCATAACTATTTGGATCGAATTAGAAGAAAAAGATATAAAAGGGATATGAGAAATTATAATCCACTCCAGGAGCAGAGTCCATTGGAGAATCGATCGGTTTGTTGCACACTTATTTTCTTTTTGTGTATCTTAGCTTATCTTATCTTCTCGAATTCCTAGCGTAAGCTCGTGTATGTATGTAGTTTTGCACGATTAAGATACTTAGCTAGAGTATTGGTAAGCTAAGATTCGTAATGACATCTACTTATAATAAATTTAGAAGAAGCGAAACATTATTTACTTTTTCAGTTGTTGATTGACGAGGACGTACGGACGTTGATCGATCGACGAGGATGGTGGAGCTCGAATCGCAGGAGGCGGTGACGGTCGCCTCCACCGCCGACATCGCCGTCGACGTCTCGCTCCGGCTTCTCGCCGCCGCCACGTCGCTCGCCGCCGCCGTCGTCGTCGCCGCCAACCACCAGCAGCGCTGGGGCATCCGCGTCGACTTCACCCTCTTCCAAGTCTGGATGTACGACGATCTATCTAATCTCGCCGCCGGCCGCCGGCGTTTTGATCTCTGACATTGTCAGTGTTAATTGATTTGCAGTGGCTTCGTGGCGGTGAACCTGGTGTGCACGGTGTACGCGGCGGCGACGGCGGCGGCGGCGGCGAGGAAGGCGATGGGGCGGTGGTGGCTGCACCACGCGGACGCGGTGGTGGTGAACCTGGAGGCGGCGGCGACGGCGGGCGCCGGCGCGATCGGGTCGATCGCCATGTGGGGGAACGAGGCCAGCGGCTGGTACGCCGTCTGCCGGTTGTACCGGAGGTACTGCAACGCCGGCGCCGCCGCGCTCGCCCTCTCCCTCGCCGCCGTCCTCCTCCTCGGCGTCGCCTGCGCCCGCTCTCGCTACCCCAAGATGCCGCCCACCACCTAGCTTAATTACTCCATGCTTAATTTGCTCCATACATGTTATTGTTTTTACATGTATATATATAGTTACAGCTTAGAACATTATGCATTTTTTTACGTTTTTTTCTCTAACTACTACTCCCTCTATTTCATACCATAAGTTGTTCGGCTTGTTTTCTAATCAAAATTCTTTAAGTTTGACCAAGTTTAACGACAACTTTTTTTCTTTAAGTTTGGTCAAACTTAACAAATTTTAACTAGTAAAAAAGTCAAACGATTTATATAATAAAACAAAGAGAGTAATTGGTTCCGTTCTAGTGAAATAAATCAACCTGGCACTGGATGATGTGACGCTATCTCCAGATTCATTGGTTTATTTTGACACGGATAGAGTAATTTATTGCCGGTAGAGATTTATGCATGGATATGTATATCAGAATCATAATCAGACTGAAACATATTTCAGTATGATCTCGTGCATATATATAATTAATGTGGCTATTTGTGCATATTTACGTATATATAAAATGCCATATATTTCTACGAGGAGATGAGAAAAAAAATCTAAGGTCTATTACAGTATGTAGTGTAGATTTGTAGTAGGGGTACTTAATTATCAAGATCGACTCTTGGACGCAAAAATTTTAGCTGAACAATACATGCAGCAGCAGACAGACTTAAGCAGAGCGTGCATAGGTTGTAACAACATACGCAACATATTTCAGACTTAGCTCTCAGCATATATATGGCCACATCGATCTCTGCAACGTCAAAAAGCCAGGCTACGTACATTGCAGCTAGCTATCAGGGATTGCAGGGATGAGATCACCCGCCATTGCTGACATCATCAGGTGCTCCGTTCGACTTCACAAACCGGCCTTTCACCCTCTTCCTCGTGTCCGCTCTCAGCTTCCTCGACTCGTACCTGATGTGCTTCTCATACCTGCACCAAGAACATCAGTGACAGTCAGAACAAGATTCAGGCATTCCTGTAACTGTAAACAACAATGGTGAGTTGAGTTCAGGGTAGTAAGGTTAGTTCATCCATGCCTGCGGTTCTTCTTCTTCTCCCTGTACCGCTGCATCGCGCTGTCCCTGTTCTGCGCGAGCGTCTCGCTGTCGATCTTGATGGTACATGGCCTCTGATCGGCTCCGGTAGGGACGACGGTCTGATCACAGAAGGAAATCTCCTTGGGGAGAGCCGATCCTCTGTCGTTCGAAGAGCCCCCCAATGCCCCTGAAGCAGCAGGTACATGGCTTGTGGAAGTTGTCGGTCCATCGATCGTCGAAGCGCATGAGCTCGCCTTCCGTTTGTTGCTCCTGGTGCTTGGCTGCAAGGAAAGTTCAAGCAGAGAACATGAGTAACTGAACTGAAGATACTCCTCTGGTCCTATATACTACCATCACAAATGCAGAATTTTACAGGGTAGCAAACAGACAGCAATTTTTTTTAGGATAGCCCCAGATAGTGGTTTGGTACTTCCTACAATGACACTTACCCTACAATGACACCAACCAAGAAAAACGTGGTGGGGCTTTCTATGATACAACAAAATTGGCCTTTCAATGTTTCGCAACGAAACAAGATGCGTCCATGACTTGGTGGACCAAAGGAGGAGGAAACAAGGATCTGTACGGTGGTCCATAAATATCGCGGTGATTGAAACAAGCTAAAAGTGTTCACACCATATGGGACCATGGTGCCAACTTATACAAGAATAGCCCCCCTTTAAAAAGATAAGATCGAATTAGGAACATAACACTGGAGCCATTGCAGAAGTTAGTGGCGCATCAACATCAGCGAAAGCTCTGCCATGGGGTCAACTGGGAAGTTAACAGGTAACAACTAAAAGAGTGTCCATGCCACACACAGATGGAGTACCAAATGTCCACGTGAGCATGCACATTTTAAGAAGGAAAAGGCAAAAAGTTCCTTTTCAGAAAGTCCATCAGCTTCTTCAAGCAAACCTGTTGTTAGTGATTTGCTTAAATCGATACCTTGGGCTTTGTCATAGATTATTAGTATGAAGTGTAAGGCTTGGTAACAAATAAGAGGATCCTATACAGATAGATAAGGTGTTCTAACACTACTTTTATCCTTGCTGTTGGAAGTTACAGTGCTAATCAAAAGATACCAAAATTGCAAGAATTATGAGATTCATCAGATGCATGGATTGATGCCACTTCTTCTCTAGCACAAGGCAGTATGAGAATACCTTGCTTGGCACCACTAAGCTAGGTGAATTGTGTGCTAGGTGCGCTGGATAAGCACAGTCAGCAAGCATATTTTACGTTGGAAAAAAGGGGATTATGGCTTACATTTTTCGATGACAGCTGACAGACATTAGTCGACATGATATCTTCGGCAGCTGCAAAATATCTTGAGTCATAAATATCTTCCAGATCCTTCGTTGTCCCAGAAGAAATCTCCTTGAGCATGTCATTATAACTCTTAATCATAAAGCCTCCATTGTTTGAGCCAAATCCAACTTCAAGTGCAGAGTTCTCATTGTGATCCCTTGATTTTCCCAAATTAAAATCCCATATCTGTCACGCCGATAACAAGAAGAGAACCGTAAGTTTTAGGCCATGAAATGAAGCTCATTCCAGGGTAAACTAGAAGAAGCATTGAAATATTTAGGAGATGGATTAGCAAGGGTGATTAGTTGAAAAACATTCTTTCCTTTGATGACAGTTCTACTAGTATATATATGCCTACGGAAAGTTAATTATTTGCTTGATTAAAGCTAGACAGTCTGTAGCCAAAAGTCAGGTAAAGCTCATTGCATCAACACACCATGATTCAAGAGCCTATTTGCACACCCCAGGTCATAGGATCTATCTCATATCTGAAGGGGCAAATACTCTGAAGAATGCAGTACAGCAGTAGTATGAAATATCTACATACAATGCACTTTCCATATTGTGATAGCAACATCTCCTCAGAAAGTTCTGTCTAACTTGCATTATTGAAAAGGAAAAAACACCCATCCTCATCAGCCCAATTTGCACATTCAATGCCCCTAAAACAATGCTACCCAGTCCATGATACTTTACTTTTTTGCAGTAAGAGTCCATGAAAGTTTATTGTGCCTGCAAGCAATCTCTGAAAGAACCGGTTCATAAATCGTGCATGATGGCAACAAGGATAAATTTATGTCTACTCAAAGTAATAGAATCATTCTGTTATGTGGTTGAAAAAAAACTAGGAAATAGAACTAGACAGGACACGAAAACCACATGAAAAACCAGTATCATGTACAAAAGCACAGAGATGTAAAATTTCAATAACTCGCACCTATAGTGTTCATCACAAAACCACAGTGGTAGTTCTCTTGAAAGGTTCAAACATCCAATTCTTTTACCCATCCCCTCATCCACAAGAGATTAGAGATCATAACCGCATCTCTCAATCTGAATGATCTGCACAACTGAGCACGAACTACACAAGTGATGGGTCCAACACCACCATTCGTACAGTTTGTTCTATTGCTAGATGTGAACCAATAAGATCCTAACACCACGTGATCTTAATGAGTGTGAAGCTACAAATAATTCGACTAATTAAGCAATGCAACTAACATTGCTCACACTAATCAAACATTGAACAGGCCAGAAATGCAACAATTAACCATTACCCCAAAAACAAAAATCAAACATTGAATATACAGCGAAGATGCAATCGTAATTCAGAAGATGTGTGCTTATTCAAAAGAAATTCTGCTTCTTTTTACCTGGGTTGGTGGCACTGATGGCGCGGTGCTCTCCCACAGAACATTTTCATCTTCGTCTCCAACACGGTTGTTTTCCATGAGCTCGGTGCAGTTGGCCGGCGCCATCATGAGCAGTGAAGTGTACGGCAGCGGCGCCGCCGTCGCAGCAGCATGAGGCAACGGCGGGGGAGCTTGCTTTTCCTGCAGGCGGCCGCTCGCCGCGGCGGAGGTCCGGCGAGGCGTGCGGGGGCTCAGATCCGAGTGCGGCTGCGTGTGCGGGTGCGCCGTCTCGGCCTCCCGGCGCGCCATCTCGGCGAGCTGGTGGCCGAGCGCCTCCCCCTTGAGTCGCCGCCCGCCGCCGGCCACCACCACCTCGGGCGGGTCGCATGGCACGTAGAGGTCGCGCAGCACGGGGTCGACGGCGAGCATGGAGTAGTCGAGCGCCGAGAAGAACGCGTCGTCGGCCTCCTCCTCCTCGCCGCCGCAGCCGCCGGGGAGGTCGAGCCCCCACGACGCGGCGAGCTCGGCGGCGGCGGGGCACCCGGAGAACCCCTCGACGGGCACCCGCAAGGCCGCGCCGTCGTCGCCGCCGCACCCGGTGTCGCAGTCCGCGCACAGGAACGCCGGCGCCGAGGCGGAGGCGACGCGCGCGGCGGCCGGCCTGGCGGCGCAGGCGGCGCAGAGCGGGGCGCGGACGTGCTTCCGCGAGAGCGCGTTGGCGGCGTGCACGTGGCGGTCGCAGGCGACGCACAGCCTCGCGGCGTCCGCCCTGCAGTGCAGCGCCGCCGCCGCCTCCCCGCAGTAGTCGCAAGGCCACTGCTGCTGCTGCCCCCTCCCTCCTCCTCCACCACCATCCTTCATCTCGCAAACCGAATCAAACCAAACCAAATCGAAGCGCGAGGAGGAGGAGGAAGGAGGCGGGGGTCTACGACGACTTTTGAGCTCGGAAGCAATGCAATGCAGGAATGAGGAGGAGGGAGAAGGCAGCGAGGTGGTGGAGAAGAGAAGACGGCGAGAATGAGATGAGATCCGGTGCGGAGCGCGCGAACACGGGACACGGATTCGGACTCGTTCCCGCGCGTCGAGGTGGAGGGAGGGTGGGGCCCGCTTGTCAGTGGGCCAGGGGTGTCGGGAAATATCTCTCCGGCTTTAGCTGAGCTGGTGGGGGTGACGTGGTCGGGCCCACCAGAATGCGGCGCTAATTGATTTTTCGGATGAATTTTATCATAATTCTGGACTTGAAAACATTTTTCGTTTAGAGGCTGTTACAAAACGGGATGCCGTTGTAACAGGATAGACATATTAACTATTTTCTTGTATGAGTATCACATGTATCAGGTCTTAGGTATCACAGATATAAGGGTGTCCCGTTCCAACAGGATACCGTTGTTTAGGTTTTCTGTTTCGTTTAAGGATAGAATTAGGAACATGTCCTCGTATATAATATGCTTAACAAAAGTCGATAGATGACTGTTGGACTTTATAAGGAACGAGGGCATATTTTTGTAATGAATTTCAAAACGTTTAAGAATCAGTATCCTTCCCAACATTTTGATTGATTGCATGTTTCGTTATATTATGTTTTATTTTTTGACTTTTAAATTATCCCTATAATAAGGATCTTTTTTTACTTGCTATATATATTGGCACATATGGGTGCGATATTTTTTACCGGAATAAAAATTTTCAAAAAATACCGAAACATTTTTTGGACATATTGGAGTGTATTGGGTGCGTCCGTGTCGAAAAATCACCCCGTAACTCGCGTGACGAACTTTTATCAATTAATACTAATATTATCATATGTATACATTTGGAATGTAAAAAATAGAAAACCTTTTCAAATGTCACCAGAAGTAAAGCTACTACTCTTCCTGTAAAATTCTAATAAAATTCCCATGCACCAATTAATTAATTAGACTACCTTAATTATGGCATTTACTCTAATATGAAGTAATAAAATACATATAATGATACCACGAGTTTGTGATTAAGATATACTCCTCCGTTTTCAGCATGTAAGATTACTTGGTTTATTCAAAATTAAATTTCTTTAAGTTTCATCAAGTTTAAGGAGCAACATTTTTACACCAAACAAATATATAATGAAAATATATTCAATGGTGGATTTCATAAAATTAATTTGGTATAATAGGTATACTGTTTTTTTCATACACTTGGTTAAACTTGAAGAAATTCGATTTATATCAAAACCGAAGCATGAAAAAACAGATGGAATATAGGAGCAGAAACAAGGTGAGATTGATCGATAAGAGATGCCATCATTATACTAGTACAAAATTGTCAATGCCGTGTGAATTGGATTGCAGGAGTTGCTACAAGATGTAATTGGTCATTTGTCATGGTTCAACGTCCTAACATAAAAGTTATAAAGTGATAGATTAGTACGACATAGAAAAAAAAATATCTCCAAAAGATAGAGATGGCCCTAGGAATAGCTAGCCGCACGTGCTCCCGTAGAAAGCAAGTGATCTACAGTAAGCACAATTAATTTGCACGATAAACGTAGCTACCTAAATTACCTACGAGTTGACCTCAATGATAATCCTAAGAGACATACTAAATTTTTTTCATAGTAAAGTTAATTTTGGATGCTGGAAATTAATATTGATAATGGAATTATGGCAATACTCTACTTGATATCAAAGGACTGCAGAATTTATTTTCCGGTCTTTAGAATCAAGTTAAATTACTTCGACTTAGGGGATAATCTCTCATACATATGGCACTGAACTAAAATTCTCTCCCATCCCAATTGATTAAGCATGCCATTCTTTTTTCTTCTGTACATTGGCTAGCTTTCGATTAATCACAACGTGCCTTCACAAATCAGGCACTTTTGCTAGATCACAATCACACAAACCTTGGTCATCATCTAGATTATTGCAAAAAATACCAGATCATGATGCGTAGTACATATGCAATATAATGCCGACATGCAGCTTATGGGTCACGATGGTGACACTATCGGTCGGTGTCGACATTGTCAATATCGTCCTACTGGCTACGGGAGCTTCGTCCTAGTACTAATTATACACTCATGATCATTATCGGGGCGAGTTAAGTCTCAACAAGATAGACCTAATGTCAAAATTTCTTTTTACTCTATTATATATATCAGAAATAAGACAGTTTAGTATGTCGTAAATAAAGCCATCTAAATTCATGTCGCTGCCACGTACCCATTAGACGTGTACTTCATCCGTCCCAAATCAAATTAACTTTATTTTAAAAAGGAGGGAGTAAGCTAGAAGTATAACCACACCATCTATTCATGTATAGTAGCTATTTGGTTGTTGGTCTATTTGGTTAAGCAGGAATGGAGTAAATTTTGATAACAAGATGATATCTTCTTCTTTTCAAGTTACTCAATGATTACATACCTGGACTATCCTTCACAAATCGGAGAGAAACACCAGGAGTCTTCTAGCTAGCTCCACAAGGTGGTGGGCTAGCCGGTCTGGGTTCAAAGCCTCACCCATTCTAATTATTTGATGTTAGGTCATTTTTTAATATTCGCGTTTTCTTCACAAATCAGGATTACATGATACTATTGCGGTGGTATCACGACAGCTGGACTAGGTGGCACTGCCCCTTAATTTGTTTGACATACACTCCGTTGGGAAGATATCTTATGGGTACCACCATGCAAGAAATGTTAGGTACACTAGATATAAAATTAAACCATCTAATAAGTCAAATAATTATTTTATGAAAAACAGCATAATTTCTCACCTAAAATTTGATGAAATACCATGCAGTGGTAACTTGATGAAATTCTCCTATAAAAGAAAGGTTCGAATAGTTGTGACAGGTGGGTCCTTCAACATGTGAAACGAACCAAATTTGCACTAAAATTATATATTTCGAGTAAATTTCAGAGGCACCAATCATCCTCCTAGAAGAGAAATTTTAGTAGTTCTGAATCAACCACAACCAAATTGAATGCACATATGTTTTTCCTAGTACCCTATGGTACTACTCATGTAGCCATTGTACTTTGATACATACATGGAGAATGCATGCATTTTTTAGAAGTGCAAATTTTGATAATTTTCTCTTTTTTTTTTTCAAACTCACAATTAATTTTTGTTGACCAAACTCACAATTAATTCAATCGTGCTTGCATGTCAGATTGGGAAGAGGTATATATAGTTGTCCCAAAGATGCCATTTGCAGCAAGAGCTAAGAGGTATGGCACTAGATCTCTCATTATTGCACAAGGCATGTCCAAGATCTAGGAATTGATTTGATGGTCCCTTCAAAGTCTTCCCTCTCTCAAATGGAAACTTTTCATGCATTAAGTTAAAAGTGGCTTGTTTTCTTGTCATAATCCATAATCCTCTATCCCCTGGAAGATTTTGTACCAAATGCATGTGCTTTGACTTGTAAGCTAGATATATATGTGTGTTGTTGTGGTTTATGGACCACCTTAATTAATTAACTTCTGGTCCAATGTGTCATTCTTGAGAAAAGTTGCCCTTTCAGTTAGAAGTTTCCACTGTGTGAAGCTCAAAGTCAGCAATTTTCCGGTCCAATGTGAGGTACAACTTCAAAGTACATTCTTTATTATGAATTCTAAAGTCTAAAAATGTGACCTCAAAGTTATTCATACATAATTAAACTCTGATTCCAAGTAGTTTGCACTTTGCACTAGACCAAATGTCTAAAACAGCATGTACATCAGCACCAGAGTAAAAAAAAATAAATCTGTATAGCTTTTTTAATATTAGTAGTAGCTAGCACATTACAATTAGAGAAGTAGTATATAGTACTATACAATAATGTTAGGCATAACATTAATGTTTGACCCCTCTCTTGGAAATTGTGCAAATAATCAGGAAACAAATATTCAAAAGTAAATTTGATGACACGTACGATAGGGGAAATTAAACAAGTTGCACTGAAAAGTAAATCCAAGAGTCCCCACAAAAGAAAAGTAAATTCAAAAAGGGAATGATTAGAATTGTCTGTGGCTTTTCTACGTTGATTTTTTGTCGGATGTTCGATGCTTTGATTTTTTTTGCACAACTATTAATTCCAGGCCAACAGCACAGAAAGAAGTGATAGCACTTGACATTCACCAAATGAACAAAATTATGCACTTGATATTCCAATAGGATTATTAATACACTGATTCCATTCATGTTGATGTCCAAACTGAAATGTATTTGTAACCTTGGGTTGAATTGCAACACCATATCCAATGCTTTGGAGACTTTAAGTGGATTTCATAAATAAACTATCCTTACCCTTTGGAAGCATATGTACTCGATCGTGCCAGTCCATAATTAAACATAATCTCTTTGTTTATTTCCTATTACACTAGAAAAATAGCCTATTGATATACAAGTAGTGCATACAAATCCCCTTAAAAGGTGACACTATAACCATTCCATATTATTATATCATCTGTACTAACACTGCTTTTGAAAAAGCCATGCATCTTCAAAGCACAAATGCTGCTCACCCAAAGTGTGTATTATAATAAAAATAATAATAGTCATTGCAGTTGGCCCCCATCACCATGATATATACTGCACAGAAAGCGAACATATCAAAAAAACCATATAGAAATAGAATTTGAGTGTGGTGGTACATGCTAATTGAGCATGAGACATACAATAATAAATTTATCTCTTAAAAAAAAGTAACTCCAGCATCCTGTTATATTTTAAAAACCTTATACTAAAAAAATACAGTACGTGTAGTGTTGCAACTTTTCGAATTGAGGTCAGCAGTGACGCCATTGCGGCTACACGTGAATTTGAAATAATTTAATCGAACAAATTCCGGCCAAATCTTTTGGCGAGCAAAGCAAACCGTGGGCCGCCACGTACTCCTGCTGCTTGCTTTGATTTAGCTGGATTTAGCAAGCTGGGATTTAAATTAAGCATGGTTGGGCCAGTGGAGTGCCATGATTAGAGTGTTTTATAATCCCGTACATCTAGCTGCTTCTTCAGTTCTTCTTCTTTTAGTAGCACTTGTGACAGAAGTATTAAACTAATCCTGCTTGATTAATTAGTTGAAGATGCCGTGACAGTTGGGAGAGGAGTCCAGAAGCGTCTATTTTTGGTGTACGGATTCCTGTTTCTAATTAATTAATCGGTTTCCGGATCTTATCTTGCCATAAATAAATTAAAAAATGTTGTCTTGTCACATTCAGCCTACAGTGTGATTTGTGAAGTGGCAGGTCAAGCAAGCAAATCTTCAGACTTCAGAGTATACAGAGAATTTTAGAAGTTCAGAGACTTCAGAATTCATCATCAGGTGCACATGTCTTGGGTTGGGCCTAGCTGTGATGGGCTTTGCAATGGAAGCCCATAACTATTACAAGTGAGGCCCAACGATCACCCAAGAAATGTAGGGTTAATTGGATCCTAGCTATCAAAGAGAGAGATAAGGAGTGATTTCTGAATTCTGACAGTGTGAACATTCCTTTTGGACTGTCAAAATTGGCTGCTAAATGGCTGACATTAGGATAGATCTTAGGAAACCAAACCTGACATGTTGATGCTGCTTAATCTATGCAAAAAGTTTTGGTTTGGTCTTTGTGATCATCTGTATATATGTCGTATGATCACCATGCATGCATCTATCATGAATTCAGAGAGAGTTATCTGCTTGAGCCACTAGTAGCTAGATAGACAGGGATTCCAGACTGAGGCCCAGCAACTAGTGTCTCTATCAAAATGGGTTGACCATTTATCTCGAATATGTTCTCTGAATAAAGATTATCATCATGCATGAAGAAAGATGCTATTTGGACGCAAAAACATGAGCTTTCCTGCACTGCAAGCTGCCTATAAATAGCCCCTGAAGCAGGTTGTTTTGCCATGAACCAGCAGGCAACTGCAATGAGCTTAGCTAGCAATTAGCCATGCATATGCACAGAAAAAACACAGAATTAATGCATGAGAAGAGGGGGGGGGGGGGAAGTTAATTTCTGGAGATGGAAGAGAGCAAGGCTTGCATGGTGATAAGGGTGTAGCTCTGGTAGCCAAGGATGACTTGCCTGTGTCCTTGTGTAGAGGATCATTCAGAAAATGAGCCTTGAACTGGTTCATAGGCAGTCTCCTTGGCTAGTCTGAGTCGCTCTTATCACTCATGTTAGGCTTGCATCTCGTTGATCGATATGTAATTAACTACGTTTTCTTCAGAAGGAAAAGTAATTCTTGATGCATTTATCAGTTCTTTGCAAAATCTATACATGCAGAGATACAGTTTGATCATCTTCAGGTTACAGTTACAGGGGAGCACTGCTGCAAAGTTATTCATAACAGTACATATATATATATGCGTGTGGTATCTTTGCATTATAGGATTGACCTGATCTCACACTTAACTGCATATCATGTTATGTTTGCAACAGGTTCTATTGGTAGAACAGATATGAAAACAGACCAGCTTGGCAAAGAACACAAAGATCAAATATTTCAGAGAATCGACGAACACAGGCGCGGACAATTGCAATGTGAAACCTGATAATTAGTTTTAATTTTGCCAGCAATGCGGAGCATATGCAATTTGTAAATTGATGGCAATGCAAGTCTGAACTTTTTTCATGTAGTTGATATTTTTCTACTGTCTGTACTTGGAGCTGTTCATGTTCAGTGTTTGTCGGACGTTCTTGAGAGCCTAGTTATTTTTGTCATTTTAATCCTGTGCTATTTATGATTTTTTTAACCCATCTTGTTAAATTATGGCTATATCTGAAACTGTGAGTTAGTACTCCTATCTCTGAATTTTGTGCAGAAACAGATTCAGAAAACAATGAAAAGGAAGAGCTGCTATAAATTTCCCATCGCCTTTCAAATCACAGGAATGTCAAACATATACATGCATGGCCATTTTCTTGACACATGCATGCATAAAATGCAAAGTGAGAAAAAAGAAAGCAAGAAAAGGTTGAGCTAGATGCCTAGATTGGGACTGAATGTCTGAACATACCTTCAGGCTTCAGAGAAATGAGACAATGATCAATCATCCCCACACACATAGATATGCCAAAATGGTTAAAGCTACTAGCTGTGTACGTGAACATGCATGAGATGATCCAGCTATAGCCGCAAAGCTAAGCTAAATATATACTTTCCAAAACAACAAAAGCTAGACAAGATAGAGAGATTCCCTTAGCCTAGCTGATCACTAGCTATCTGCCTTTTGTTCAGGGGCACACATTGCATGGTCGGCGCGGCGGCGCCGTCGCCGTCGCCGGAGCAATGCATGCACCGCCGCCTCGATAGATCAATTGTGCCACGTATGGTACGGCATATCGTCTTTTGCAGATGCTGAAGAAATATGCTACTGATCAGCTAGCTGGTGATCAAAGTTCAGAGTTCTGACGATCGGACGACTGAATGTACACGCATCTGAACTACTTTTCGTTTCTCTGTTGGTCTACAGGATCAGTACTAGCTAGTGCGTAATGCATGTGTCGACATATATACATTTTTGTAATCTGGGAAAACTCTTATGTTTGAGCTGAATATCTGACAAAGTGTAATTAATACAATAATATATAGATATGTACTGTAACGTGGTTGTTTTTGGAACGAAGTTCTGAACAAAATGTTTGATGTTTTTCCAATTTTGTACTGCTGCATGCTCATGTTTAGTTATACTTCTATTGATCTAGTACTAAGTGCTAGCATTTTCCTTGCAGAAAAGAATTATTACGAGCATTAGCTAATTAAAGCTAGCTAAACCGATTTTAACTGCTCATTCCCTTTTGCAACACAAAGTTACAAACCAGTTTATTTTCTTTTTGTAAGCTTTTCACTTGAAAAAGGTAAACTATAGAGGGAAATCCCCCCTCAAAAAAAAAAAAAAAACTATAGAGGAAATCAATATGCACATATATAGTGCACATTAAGGCTGTATATTTCCCGTCCCTCAAACTATTATTTAATTAGTTTAATTTTTGTATCTCAATTGTACAGATAATATCCATTTTATCTCTAAATATGGATTAAACTCATCCCTTTTTCTCTTGCATGAATTTAATTTTGACCATTGTTGGTAGTGGGGCTCACTTGTCATAGGGAGGGGTTTCACGTACCAAAAGTGGCAAGGCATGGTTTGTTGCTAAAAAATGGGAAAGGAATAGGATGTATATGCTTGATAACAAATCCGGCCCAGGTGGGGTTGGCCGAGGCCCAACAAATTAAGGTTGTCCGGACCCCAACAGTTCTTAAGCACACCCACTAGCGGAGAGGCCCAATCTCCCTAAAAGACTAGTCCAATAGGGGAAGGGTGGCTCTCTCATTAAGGTGGCTTCCTCCTCCTAAGCTAAGTAAGGTGGGATTATTCAGAGGCTCACACGGTCGCCGTCCGACTTTGGCGTCTTTGCCAGCGGGTAATAGTGGAGGATGTCCTCATCTGAAACCCCGCGGGTTGCTGCGAGCACTTGTAGGTAACAATCAGGATGAAACGTTTTTTAAACAAATAAGTAAGCATAACAACCAATAACTACATTTAGTGGGTACAACATAAGTTAGAGTGGAGATTAATTTAGTAGTTAATAGAGAATAATAATTGTACACAATATAAACGGTTGAGATCAAGCATGGAAGAGATCTAAAACGGCTCATCTTACGGCTTCACGCATGTAGAGCTTGTAGTTGTAACTTTATATATAGAAAGAAAGGATGTAAGAAAACGTTCAAGGGAGGAGAAGACTCTACTTTCTTTAGCCAATCCTGATCTAAGCGCATATATATATACGCAACATAACCCTAGAAAAAAGACCCACATATGAAGATCATAACAAAATAGAACAGAATAAAATCATTGTCATCATACATATATACTGTACAAAAGATCATATATACTGTTCGAGTATCTACATCAAAAGCTAGGGCCAGGCCGGATTGATATATTATTGGATCCAATTCTACCACAATATCAGCTAATTATTACTTCTATTAATCATATTGTTTACTAATACTTCTATTAATCATATTGCATGGTTTATCAAAAATGGGGAAGGAATAGGAGGCATAGATAAGAATACGCTGAAGGAAGGAGAAAACTTTGCTTTCTTTTGCCAATCCTGATCGAAGAGCATATACGCAACATAAACCGGAAAAAAAAAGACCCATGCATGTATGCAGATCAGAACAAAATAGAAAAAACATAAAATCAATGTCATCATACATGATCATATTGTTCGAGTATCTCCAGGTCAAAAGCTATGGGCGGCCAGGGTAGATATATATATCACTGGATCCAATTCCAAGACAATACCAGCTAATTAGTTATGCAATTTTAATTTGACGCGTCTGGGTAACTAGCCATCCATATAGATTTCTATTAATTAGTTATAGCGATTTTGCTATATCTCACACGAAAGATTTTTTCTTATCTCTCACTCGATTTTCTCACTCAAATTTACAGTGCATTTTCTTGTAAGTTACAGTGTAATTTATGAAACTTACACTGTAACTTTTGTAAGTTACACTGTAATTTTTGAATCTTCGCATGTAAATTTTAAATTTTGTATTGGATTTGGTCTTTTTCTTGAGGATATGGTAATTTAGTGTCCATTATGGTGTTTCTTAATTGCTTTTTGCTTTTTATTATATCTATCGGATTTTAATACAAAGATTAAAAATCTGTGTGATACGATTATAAAAATCTTTCGAAAGATGTATAGGTACTCCCTTCCAGCATAAAATCTTCTTCTAAAGGGGGTCAATGCAAAGCTCCGATTTCCCAAGATGGAAGGAAGCTGTCATCCACTGCTTTCTGAGAAGAGAAGATGAATATTTTTTCTTTTTCTTTTCTTTTAAAAAAATAGAAAATGAATATATAAATTAATCATCCATGCATTCTATTGCTAAGCCAGTAATATGCGCTAGCTGCATACATATGCAGATATGCATGCATGTATGTTGAAATTGGCAAAAGAATATATTCTGCATGAACAATATGATGAGGGATATTCTTGATATGTTTTTAATTATATGGACCTTTAGAATAAAATTAGGTCACAGTTGCTTTTCACTGCACTATAAATAGGTCCTGGTGGATGGAAGCATGCATAGCAAACAGGCACAAGATCAAGCTAAGCTAGCTAGAGTCATCCATGGTCCTGAAGAGTTGCAGAGAGTAGAGATATATCTAAAGCTATATATGTACACTATTTTTGTACTAAGAGAGCAAGGCTTACATGGAGACAAGGGTTTAGCTCTGGTAGCCAAGGATGACTTGCCTGTGTCCTTGTGTGTAAGGATCATTAATTATTATTCAGAAAATGATCCTTTCAGCAGGTTTCATGGGCAGTCTCCTTGGCTAGCCTGAGTGATTCTTGTCACTTATGCTAGGCTTGCATCTCTCCTTCATCTGTATCTATGCCGATCTGTTCTGAAGAATCAATGCATGCTGGTGCGGCTAATTAAGGTACAGGTGATAATTAATCAAATTAATGATATCATATATATATATGCAGATTATATTATTTAATATGCAGGTCGAGCGATCTTGTGTTGTACTTTGATGCTGCTTCTTTCTACCCATCACATAGGCAGAATTAATCCCTTATATTTAGGAATTAATGGATGTAGTATTTTGGATCCATCATCCATGATGATCCAATGTAAATATGTAATCATATATATGTGTGTATGTGTATGTATCTCTATACGATACATATATAGTTTTCTTTTTTACTTTATTTTGGTCCTGATGAGAGGGGCAGCTAGCTAGCTCATCAAGTGGCGCTTAACTATGTTTATTCATGAAGAGATATGTTATAATGGTTTCTATTGGTAGTGGAATTATTAATTCTGTTGGACAGAATACAGGAACGAGGTCTTAATTATTTTGCAGTGGATCGGAATCGGATGGCTGCAAGAACACGACGTACAAATATTGGGCATAACTAGCTAGGTTGCCACTATATGTTTTTTTGTATGTAATAATGTGTTAATGTTTGTAGCTACTAGCTCGTCGTTCTTTCTGACTTTATTATTGTTTTTATTTTTCTAAGTGAAAAGGGTGTCTTGTAATAACATTTTGTTTGTAGCTTAGCTATATCTTTTGTGCAACAAGATCATTGTACACTTTCTACTAATATAGTAGAACTTAATTCATTCTTGCTTCTTGTAATTGCATTTTCAAGTGAAGTACTGTGTATCATGGTAACATGATTATATTCATGCATGAAGTACGAATTCGATCACAAACATATTCATGAGTCAATTTAAATATGGACCGCGACTAACCTCTCTTTATAGACATATAACACACAATACCTAGCAACTTCTTCATCATTGCAATAATTAATTGATAAGTGTTTCCTCGGTTCTTGTGTAATTCACATTAGAATACATGCAATCATGCAAGCTATTGGAGGTATTACTGCCTTAATGTTTAAATTTATGATATTATTAGCTTTATTCAGTCTTTGTGAGCAACTTTGGCCATCTAGTTTCTACTAGGGATGAAAACGGAGCGGATAGTTTCCGTCCGCTCCGGACAAAAACGGATACGGATACCTTTCGGATCGGATAATTCTCGGATAGTTCGGATACGGATACGAATACGGATATTTTCTCCCGGATACGAATACGAATATGGTACCAGGGTTTCCATCGGATACGGATAATAATTCGGATATCCGGTGAACAGTGCTATTCGGATATCCGCAGGACCCATGAGACATACCCCATTTCTTTCTAACTCTATAACCTTCAATATACCTTTATAGATTTTAATAGTAGTTTATCTCTTAACACTAGTCCATACTATTAATATTATTTAAATTTTAAAAAATATTTATAAATTATACCTCATTTTATATAAAATGAGCTAATTATATATGTTGATATTTGTTTCCATTAGAAGTTGAGTTGGTTTTCGTGTTCCGAGAAAAAATTGTTTCCGTATTCGTGTCCGATCATATTCGATTCTTATTCGTATTCGAGATAATCCGTATTTGTTTCCGTATTCGAGCTATCCGTATTCGTTTTCGTATCCGGTAAAAAAATATGAAAACGAATATGGTATGAGCATTATCCGTCCGTATCCGCTCCGTTTTCATCCCTAGTTTCTACTCCCACCGCTCCTAAATATAAGCATTTCTAGGTTATTTAGTAGGAAAGAAGACTAGGATTTAGAAGAAAAAAGTATGGTACCCCTTATGAAATAAGAGGTGGTTAGGGGGTAAGATTTGGTGAACATTAAATGAGGATGAATTGGTGGGATATATAACTAGTACTCTAGATATATGCTTATATTTGTGTATATTTTTAATGCTAAAAGAACTTATGTTTAAGAACGAAGGAAGTATTAGAATATAACAATAATATAAAACAAATTTATAATATTGTAAAATCACTTAATGAAAAATCTACCCATATAATGTTTATGTTTTCAACTAAATATTGATGGTCAAAGTTTCAAAAGTTTGACCAAATAAAATCAACAACATCATATATGTAAATACCGAGGGAGTATCACTGCTAGTTTGTATTTTGAATATATTAAATTTTTTGGCCTATTGAAAATGGTATTGATTGGTTCATCATTAAAATTTCTTGAGTAATGCTATTACTTTAGGTAATTTTGTGTAATACAATTAAAAAAGGATAACCATTGAATATGTTGTATGGGATACGTACCATGTCAATGCAAAAAAAAAAAAGAAAAAGGAAAGAACCGGTGAATAAATATCTTATATATTCTATATAATTAAGCAGCATACAATATATAGCCACTATATATACCTGATTAGAAAAACTTTCAAATTTCTCAGTATATCTTAGTTGTTCGAGAAAGCTTTGCTCATACATATAAGAGTAAAGTGCATTGGTGGTCTTTAAACTTGTAGGGTTGTGATATATAGGTTTCTAAACTCTCAAAATACATATCCATGTCTTAGAACTTGCCAAAGTGTATCATCTAGATCCCAAATCGATACATCCCCTCTGGTATCCTACGTGGGGCTGATGTGGCATGCCACATGGACGTGATGTGTCCTTTTTTTTTCTTTTTATTTTTGTTTTCTTCTCATTCTTCTTTTTTTTCCATTCTTCTGCTCGGGTCAAAGAGAAAGGAGAAGAAAGGGGAAAAAAGAGAAAAAAAATAAAAATAAAATTTTTAATAGGTCCCATTAATTTGTCAGTCAAAATGATGCCACATCATATCCGTGTGGCATGCCACATCAACGCCACGTGAAGGAGTTGTGGCGATTTACGATCTAGATGACACACTATGACAAGTTCTATGACTTATATATGCATTTTGGGAGTTTAGGGACCTAGGTGACACACCCCTACAAGTTTAAGAACCGCCCGTACACTTTACTCTACATAGAATATATAGAAAGAAATTATAGTATCACATATTTGCTTCATGTATATAATTTCTGTAGAAAAATAAAAATGGTCAAATTTGGCTCGCCAAATTTTCTTATAAAGTGAACTACATATGCATTGCTCTACCAATTTAGACTATGTTTGAGAAAAAAATACGATAATCTCGCGTTTGGTGCTGCAGCTAACTGCTGCATATTAATTTTGATGTTTGGAAAATTGCTTTTTATTTTAATCTACGTGGCAAATTATAATATTTTAATGTTCTAAACATATGAGAACAACTTGGTGGGAGATATATGACAATTGGATAACATATATTATTTAACATTAATTCAAATTGTAAGGCAAACTATAACAGTCATATATTATTTTCGTTTCTACGACAAGAAGCTAATTCGTTCTGAGTGGTTCTTAAGAAGGTATTAGACCATTCTCAACCCAATACACTATACATAGTTTCCATAAACTCCACATCATCAAGAAACTAGTACTAGACACTACTCTTCCAATGCAAACACCACTATTCCATAGTTAAATTTAATGCTACTTATCTCACATGATATCTTGGATGTTGTGTAGAAACCATGTCTCATGCAAGATATGGTTTCCTTCTCTTTCCTCACTTATTCACTTGCCACATCATTTTTAGTCCTAGGTGGCAGCTTATTTAATACTATGGACATCATCCTAGTCATTGGGTTGGGAATGACCTTAGAGCAAGGATAATAACGTAGCCAGCAGCCGGTTGAAAGCCACTGCCATGTCACTTAGCCATGCTCTAAAAGCTCACTTGTATAATGGGTTGGCTATAAGATCGATACATTACCTAATTGAAACATCTAAGCATATGCATGTGCAAAGCATCTGTTGTGGAGCAGGCGCCGGCTCAATCGCCTGCAACGGGCTGGGAGCGGGCGTTTCGCCTCGGGTACGACGCTCCAAGCCTGCGACTCGCCCATTTCCTTCTCTTTCTTGATTTCTCGCTCCTCCACGTTGGATTCGGCTGACGTAGCTGTTGATTTTGCCAGCTGACTGTACATTACTATACTTGCTCTTAGGATCCTTTGTGATATCCTATCTGTTAATTAATATCTATAGAACATTGTTATCATGGAATTTTAATGAAACTCAACAGGCCATCTTTAATTTGGACGGTTCAAGTAAAATGTACAAGTTGAAGCTGCCAGCAATTTCATTGAACAGACTCTCTCCATTCATTCATCCCTGTTGTAAATACATGTATATTTGAAAAACAATTAATCCTAAGAGGCATGCATGCATGAGCCAGATACTAGGAAAAAAAATATGTAGTGGAAACCATGGAAAAATATAATATGATATACAAGTGGATGTATGAGATTTCTCCACGTCATTATAAATAAAACTTTTACAGTTTTCAGTTTTTCGCTGTATATGTTGTTTGCACTATATATTTTAATTCATAGATACTAGCTACTCCTAGGTAGCTTTTCAACTGCCATATATTCATCTCTCTCTCTCACTCATCTCTCACACACCCACCATGCATGATATGATATCGATGTATAATATAATATATGACTACGATTTCTGATATGATCGATGTAACTTTCTCAAGGTCAGCTAGCTAGCATTATTGCCTTTTAGAAGGATAAGCATGAACTATTCCATTCGAGCATGCCGCCCCTCGATCACTGCCAATCTATTTATGCAGCTTGGCCCGCAATATGCATG
Source organism: Oryza sativa Japonica Group (assembly GCF_034140825.1). Lineage (NCBI taxonomy): Eukaryota > Viridiplantae > Streptophyta > Magnoliopsida > Poales > Poaceae > Oryza > Oryza sativa. The sequence goes on from NC_089042.1 coordinate 26,958,790, forward strand.
CATGCAATTAGTTTATTTTACATTTTCTTAATATAATATTCTGTTTTTTAAAATATATGATTCCATTGACTCTTCTGGACATACGTTTTGGTTATTCGGCTTATTAAAAAAAATCAAATATAAAAAAATAGAAGTAATGTTTAAAGTATCTTTGATGATAAAACAATTCACTACAAAATAAATAATAATTATATATTTTTTAAATGAGACGAATGATCAAACATATAAAAATAAATATGGTGTCATATTTTTTTTTAAAAAGAGGTAGTATATTTTTTTCTTGAAATGGAATACATCAAGCCAATTTCACTAGAATTTTTAACATTCTTTGTAGAAGTAATGTAGATACAGTGGTGGAGTCGTAGGTACGTTACTCTACTCATTAGTTTCTAAATACTATATTGATGACCGCATTTATGCATATACGGATAGGTTTCTAATTTTTTTTTCGATTCCTTAGTGAGAGGCTTACGGATTTAGGCATGGTTTAGTTCCCAAATTTTTTTCCCAAAAACGTCACATCGAATCTTTGAAAACATGTATGGAGCATTAAATATAGATAAAAACAAAAATTAATTGTATAATTTGAATGGAAATCGTGAGATGAATCTTTTGAGACTAATTAGTCCATGATTAGCCATAAGTGCTACAGTAACCCACATGTGCTGATGACGGCTTAATTAGGCTCAAAAGATTCGTCTTGCAGTTTCCAGGCGAGTTATGAAATTAGTTTTTTCATTCATGTCCGAAAACCCCTTCCGACATCCGGTTAAACATCCGATGTGACACCCAAAAATTTTCTTTTCACGAACTAAACACACCCTTATTATTATGGAGCCTCCATTTTGTTGACTCTTGAATCTTGCGTACGTTAAGTTACAAGAAGAGGCACACACTCATGAGTGTTTTTGAATGTGGTATCTGTGTACCGTAAGTAGCTTTTTTTTTTTAGAGAATTGTATTTTTTTTATCCGGCCTCTACATTCAACCGGATATATATATGCGCAACCTTTTTAAATTAGGAACTTAGCCTATCAAATAAGGAACTTAGCACTTAAATAACCAAATTTTGAAATTCGCGCCGTAAGTAGCTAGCTAGCTTAATCACAAAACTAAGACATGGTTATAACTTGGGTGAATATGCACGAATATATGAGCACTTGAGTCTGTAGGAAGATATATACTGTCATAGGTCAACTTACATGTCAACCTCGCTTGATATACGGATATATCGTTGGTGTTACATATATATGCTACGACGACGATAACTGAATGTATAGTACGATTAGATTCCCAACTTTGAAACCACGAAGAATGCCCAAAAAAGTGAGATCGACTCCAATCATGAGGAAGAACATATTCCTGCTGCTTTGTAAACAGAAAAAGGAGAGAAGAATAGATCGAAAAATTGAGCTATAGCTAGCAGAAAGCCTCAACTCCTGCATTATTCTATCTAAGTGTTCTGCTTTTGCAGAAATAGTTAGGAGTAACAGTCAGATAGGGCTATAAATAGGTGGCCATGGGCACTCCTACACTGCAAACTGCAGGACACATACAATAATGATACACATTAGTCCATTGCCAAGTGCCCAAATGCCTTAGACAATGCAAATGGAGATATATAAATGTGAAGTTAAAAGTGAGAGAGGAATTGTATTATTGAAGAGAAATTAGAGATGATGCCTTACATGGTGATGAGAGTGAGTCCTGGTAGCCAAGGATGACTTGCCTGTATATTTATATATATATGTGTGTGTGATCAATGGATGGATTGATCAAGCTGCTTGCAGGCTCATGCATATATATGTACAGGCAGTCTCCTTGGCTAGCCCGGCTACCTCTTATCCTCCATGCTAGGCATCAGTCTCTTAATCTGAGCTCGATCGAGAGTCGGTTATGGGGATCGTGGTTATTTTCTTTTTCGCGAACGCAGATCTTAAGATCCAACGATACGATCTTCATATATCATGGTTTTGCTACCTGATAGTAATGATCTGACTCCTCTTAATTTGTTGTTTTCAGAAAGTAAAGATGATTTTTAGTCCTATGCTCCTCCAAACCGTTACTCTCTCCATTCCAAAATATAGCAACATAGTATAGGATGAGAGTGTGTCTATCAAGTAAGCCAGTCTTAAAACTGAACGGTGGAAGAATTCTTTTCTGGGTGTGTTTCAGTTCTCTGTTTTCCTACAATTTCTGCATGCGTCCACGCATGCAGTACTATTTTAATTCTTACTCAAGATTGGTTAATTTGACAGTTGACTGTATAGTACTGCATTATTTCTTGGAACAAGTTGTTTAATTTTCAGGATGATCACCCATTGGCCATTGCGCTTGAAGAAGTTGATCGAAAGGACCAGTTTTTTACGTCAAATTCAAACAATAATATACTGTATATCTCTGTGTGTAAACGGAGTACTTCTGGTGTGTACAGTGTACTGTGGTATTAGTGAACATGATTTACACCAATAGAAGTCTGAGTTCTGAAGCTCTCCCCTTTTCTTTTTTTTGAGAACTGATCAAGTTCTCCCCTTGATGGTCAAATTTATGCCCTGAACACATCTTGATGTAATGAAAACTCATTTCAATATGAAGTAATTCACTTTTCTCATACAACCAAAACTGATTTTTTACATTGATCCGGCAACATTGTACTCCATCCTTCCCAGATTGACCATCATATAATAGAATTAAAAATTTCTCAAATTAATCATCATATAACCGCATGAACACGGATTTCATCAGAATACAATTAATGCAGCATGTGAGAATGTGTGTATGCTAAGAGCAGGTACAATAGCAGGCTATAAGCCAGCTGCTAACATATTTTAAGAAGATAAATGAGGAGAGAGAAGAGCAACGGGCTACATATTTATAGTCAGCTGTAGTACGGACTCCAAGACGCAGTGTGTGTGTGACAGGTTGGATCAGTTATTGATAGTGTAGTATGTAACTATTGTATGAATGAGCTATTAGTTTGGCTATAGATGAATTGGAGTTAGTAGTTGACTATACTATTAAACTTGCTCTAAGTAATGATTGGCATGGTGTTTTAATTGATGCATGCATTGTGGGATAATGTGTGCATGGTGTCTTAATCGAAAATGCTGGGGATCGGGCGCTCGATTAGCACCAGAAAAATCGGGATCCCGCCCCTCCCCGCGCCTCTGCGCGCGCCTCCCGAGCCTCCGTGCCGTCCCCACCACGTGACCCACCACATGCGCCGTTGCAACAAATTACCCACATATTATGGAAACGCTCTATTAAGGGAATCCGTTTCAATTTTTGTTCCACCAACAATGTTTCAGCAAGTGTATTCGTAATGTTTCACTATGTATAGATTAAATGTTGCAGTAAATTGAAACATCATTTCACTATTTGCTGAAACATTATTTTATATATGGTGAAACAACACCCGATTTTTTGAAAACCGTTTGTTTCATACGTTGTAGCAAAATGTTCCATGAGGTGATTTGGTTGTGTTTCAACTTTTTAAACGATTGAAACATTTTCGATCTACTTAGTGAAACAATTCGGACCTACTTGGTGGAACAACGCCCGATTTTTGTAAAAAAAAAAAATCAGCGCCCGATTTGTAGGCGCCTCATGTCTTAATTGATGTGATTTAAATTATTCTTGGTCTTAGTGCATAAATATATATGATAATCAATTTGAAAGGAGAGAGTATTGTTTTTCCCTCCCCTTCCCCTTCTTTCTAGCATCTCTTTTGTAACTCCTAGCCGCTATATTGTATTTTTTTTTAAAAAAAAGGCTGATTTACGTTGATCCAGCATAGATACTTGCATGATATCGGTAGACTAGTCTGAAACTAAAGATAGAGATCTAATTTATTCATGGATTGTTTGTTTAAATGATCTATATGAGATGCACTTAATACTGTAGTGGCAAGGGGTGTGGTTTTAACCCCGAGGTCATATGTTCAATCCCTAACACGCTCGCAATTTCTTCTAAAAAATTGTCAGGAGGGACGTCTTTCCTTTCAAATCTCGTTTTTTTTTTGTTTAAATGATCTATATTCAGTTAGAAGAAAGAACACAATTAAGTTGGCTATAATGCAACTATGCAAGTGCTTAATGAAACTTTACTGTGTTTTGACGTTTTTTTTTCTTCAGTTCTTTTTAATTCCATCCATGTTATAAACTTTACTGTGTTTTCACGCTGCTTTAGTTTATTATTAATTAATGCATTTGGCAAAACCGTTTGCCTGAAAGTTGCAATTCAGAAAGCATCATATCTCAACCAAACAGCTAGCGATCGAGCACTAGCATCCCGTGCAAAGAGGCCGGCTGCCCGCATCATTATCATATCTTTGTATGTTCTGGAAAAAAAATCTGGTGAACTTCTTGTTTTGCTATGAAATGCATGCATGGTATAAACAAAATTTAAATTACTCTCTGTTCGATGATCTGTGAAAGATATGCAGGCTTCAGTTATGGCGATGTTGATCGAACCGATGAACTAATTAAAAATAATTGGGCGTATATGACTTTATACTGATATATGTCATACATATATATACATGCAAACAAATAATTATCTTAACAAGATATACTGACGAGTAAGAAATTCAGAAAACTCCAAGAACATTTTTTTTAACTTCTCCAAGGACGTGTATAAATTCATTAGCATTCAACAAGATATATATACTCACACCCTCATATATTGATCTTAATTAAGTATAGTAATTGTCATCATGATTTGTCAACTTTGCCTGAAAACTACTACTAGCTGCTAGATAGAGCAAATCAGAAGTCAATCCAACTTCTTGGTCCTTATTCATTGAGTTGTCGATCTGGCATTCAGCTATCTTTTAGCATGGATTTCATCAGAATCAGATCCCTCTATATATGTATCCCTTTCCGGGGGTCAAATTGTTCTTATTTCACAAAATCCAAGGAAATCTTTATTTTCCTTATGTATCCAGTGTAAAGTTCTATGTATATATGTTGCCATCAGAATATGGTGTGCTCATCATTTCTTGACACATCTGCTCGTGTCTTCAGCAAAGCCATATATACAGGTTTGACATGCATAAAAGTTGGAACATATCTATATGCTGCTAGCTAAAAGTTTGTAATGATAAGATATTCTATAGAGGCCCTACATAGACACAAAGTATCAGATACTGTTCTTTACAAGGTATATATAAATAGATGTTGAATGGAAGCAACAATCCAATGCAGTACAGACCATTCAAGCTAAGCTGCTAAGGTAACCAACACTAGATGAAGCAAAAGAGAGAAGCAGCCTTACATGGATGGCAGTAAGGACTTATCTCTGATAGCCAAGGATGACTTGCCTGTGTCCTCCCTGAAGGATTAGCAATTTAATGATCCTTTAAGCTGGTTCATGGGCAGTCTCCTTGGCTAGCCTGAGTGGTTCTTATTGCTCATGCTAGGCTTAATTGCATCTCTAATATCCTACATTCCTACTGTGGATTTATGCTGAGGGGATTTTGTTCCATATACCTGGATGGCCGGCCTAGCTACATGACATTCTTGAAAGTTAGCCTTGTTTGAGTTTGCATATGTTCATGAAATTTTATTTTAATTTGTGCTAAATGGTTAATCCTCGAATGATTTGTAATAATTATAGGAGGAATAAAAAAATGAATTAAATATTATTAAATTAAAAGGAGATTTAAAATAGTTTTTCATAAATTCATATATAGATTCTTTTTTAAAAAATAAAAAATCGTGCTGTTTAGAAGTTCGAGAAATATTTCTCTAATCATTTTATTAATTAAGCAGAAAGAACACTATCGATGATATGGACCCGGAGGTATCAAAGACTAGAGGGAGGAGGCTGCCCCCCAATGCCACGTGGCTCTCCCCCGAGGGGGGTCGGGCTTGAGGTAGGGCGGCAGCTGCCTCCTCCGTGATTGGGGGTCGGGGGAGCAACCCCCTCCATGGGTCGCCACGCTTGTTGGGTTAGGTGGCCGCCTCCAAGACGCCCACCTACCCGCATTTATGGCGACCTGAGTGGTCGCGCCGCGCCGCATTTAATGCGGCGCGCAGCACGCCTAACCGGTTTGTGACCGGTCGAATGACCAATGGGACCAAGGGTGTCAGGCGCACTTCCACGCATATCAGGCGGCGTGCAGCCTGTCCTGTCCCATCAGATCGTGATGATGAGGGGTTTAGCCAGCCCCTCATCATCACAGCTAGAGTCGGTACGTCTACTACGGTTAGAGCAAGATCTCCGTTTCCTGACGCAAGTGAGGACCCAGAAGTCTTCACCTATTAAATGGCGAATGACACGAGCGTCCCTCGTGTTAGGCGACATGATTTGATAGTCCCCATGACCAAGGCGCTCGTGGGGGAACTTCCAAGACATGCATTTATTGCAAAACATGCATTCTTTCACCCCTAGATAGGCTTTTGGGCCCATATGGTAACCCCTTGAGGTATAAAAGGAGTTCCAGGCCTACCTAGAAGGGGGGATCGATTCTTTGGCGAACCGAGGCTTGTTTCTCGACAGCTCAAGCACCTGTAATCTTTGGTCGATCAACCAAGAACATGAGTAGGGTATTACGCGTCTCAGCGGCTCGAACCTGTATAAATTCCTTTTGTCTCTTTGTTCTAGAGGGGCCTGACCCCCTCTACATCACATTTTCTACCGAGTTCTCGATTCTCACCCGCTACCCCCGGCCAAACCAACAAGGGGGGCCTCACTGTCTCCCGCTTGAGTAGTTCACCCTCGACAAAAACACCTGTCACAATTCTTATGTTTGATAAGATAATTAATTAATTCTATAAAATGCTTTGACTTTGGTTCTGTACTTCTGTTGTGTGCAGTACAGGTTCTCCTTTAGCAGTACAACAAGTCAACAACTGTAGGAGAAATATATGTACTACTACGCATGGCCATGTGTGTTGGTACCTTCGAATAATGACATTGATATAAGGTCGAAAAAGGAGTCTTCAAAAAAGAAATAGGTCCAAAAAGGACTCCATATGCTCCTAGAGACTACTAAAGTGCTGTAGCTCACTTTTAGAGAACAACTGTGGCCATATCTCATTTTTAAAGAATATTCACCATATCATCAATAGCTAAAGATGTTGCCAGATTGCCCTTTCTTCAAAAAAAAAAGATGTTGCCAGATAAAGTAAATTAGCTCTGATGTCGTCCTTATAAATTTTAGCTGCATTTGGAATTTAATTTGCATTGGTTTATATCCTTAATTTGGAGGGAGAGGATCAGAGGAACATCGAGTGAACAGATGGGCCGATACGCCTCTTCAGATGGGCCTACGAAACTGTGATAATGGGCTTCAGGCCCATGAGAGGTAGAGACCCCGAGATAATTAGGCAGCCTAAAATTTTCGTTAATGCATTGGTTGACGTAATTATCTAGCTGTTTATTTGGTTAGTTTTTTTAAAAGATATTGGAAATAATTTACATATCCGACCTCTACCAACGTTTATTTGGTTAGTATATAGGAGTATATATACTACTTTAATTGATCTTGCAAAAACGAAAATTTCCTTGGATGATTCCTCCAGGAAAAAGTAAATCTTCGGCCTTATTATCGTTAATAGCCATACGTTCTAATTAACCAACCGAGTTAAACTACTCTAGCTGATTCGTTGATTTTTTTAAAAAATTTCAAATCCTGTTTGGTTTAAGCTGATTTGATGATTTTTGTTGTGAACTGTATTTTTTTTCCTATTTCAACCATAAAAGACTTCTGTTGAATTTCCTTTCCTTTTTTTTTAATTTTACCAGGAACAATTAAAAATTCCTACTCCTGTAAACATCATGAATTAAATTCTGGGTGTTATATCTCCAGTTTCAAAGTCTCCAGCAACAACGCAAATATCTCAAAGAATAAAAAGATCAGAAGTAGCCCAAAGCAATCGAGCGAGCAAGCAAGAATTCAGAAAGGAGAAGGGGAATTATGAGTTACCAGAGAGTCCCTCCCGACGAACCCTACCCTCCACCAGGCAAGATCTGCATCTCTTCTCGAGATTTTCGCAATCCTTTTTGCTATATTTGTTACTAGCAACGTAGTACTGCTCTTATTATCAAAGATCTCAACTTTCCCGCAAGATTGAACCAATCTAGTACTGTTCTTGGATCCAGAAGTTAGCTGAGCAATAAACAGTCAACCATTCAAGTTTGTGAGGGCCCTTTTGCTGGATCCTTGAAATTAGCCAAGCTTTACTCCGGATATCTTATAATTTTCTTGTCTCGATAAAAATCCTTTTCTTGCGATTGTTTAGTAAGATGTTCTAACCATGTCCACCGTTCGTCGCTGTTCTTGAAATTTAGGGGGGGGGGGGGGCCCTCAGATTTGCAATTCCTGAAGGTGTGAATCCATACCAAAATGTCAAATTGATGCCTGATCTAATATATCTCCTGTGAAATTTGCAGGGTATCCTCAATCCGGGCCATATCCATACCCACCTCCATCAGGTGCTGTGTACCCTCCTCAGGGTTACCCTAGCTCCCATGGTGTGTACCCTCCACCACAGGGGCCTTACCCCCCACCTCACCAGCCTCCACCACCAGGGTACCAGGGCTACTTCAATCAGGGCCAGCAACCTTACTACCCGCCGCCACCACTGCCATATGACCACTGCCACCACCACTGTGGTGATGAGGGTTCTGGAGCTGGGTTTCTCAAAGGATGGTAAGATGATTTTGGGTGTATGTACTGTGTTGTACTTACTGCTAATATTATTGTTTGCTTTCTATGAGGATAAGTTAGGTTAGTGATATTTTTTTTATGCTTCCATCCAGATGATGAGATGGTTTTGCCTTCTTTTTTTTTTATATTATCATTTGCTTATAGTAGTAGATGTCTTTTTTTAGAGTTAGGAGGGTGTTATTCCTGCTTTCATGAATGGAAGAAGAGTGCGGGGATTGCAGCAGGCAATGTTTGAAGTAGTAGGAAAGGTTACTGATTATTCTATTTCATTTTTCTTTTCATGAGCTGGATAGAGAATTTGCGGGGATTGCAGCAGGCGAAGTTTGATTTGGTCTCAAGTTAGCTTTTTTATTATAGGCAATGTTCCCTATAATGGTTCTGCCATGAGTATAAGATGCTGTAATATGCATAGTAAACTCAACTTATACTGTCAATAGCAAGTGAGTTCAAAAGGTTACAAAATGTAAAGCATCTTGAAGCTGCCATACATACCAAAATGTCACTTTTGCTAGAAGCCTAGAAGTAGGATGTTCTTGGTTATAAGTTGACTAGATTCAACCTTTTAGAAATAATATGAAATTACAGTAAGAGAGTAGCCACATATCCTGTAATTGTAGATGGCCATTCAGCTCATTATCGTCAGAAGTTTCAGTATATGTTGACACGGAGAACTTAAGAGTAAATTATGAATTTGACTAAGCATTCTGGTTATGAATCCACACTCTTAAAGTCTCTGGGAATAGACTGACAACATACTGGAAAAAAAATGAAGCTTTTTCAGTGGCTTATGGCATACTAGACAGATTAAGGTTCTGAAACACACATACAACCATTTTATTTTTCTTTTAGAAAAATGATAAGAACATCGTAAATCAGACGTGATATCCGTATTCATTACTTGGATCACACTGTTATGAAGTTGTTGTCCACATTTGTTGCCCTGTTGGTACCTTCATGATATTAGGCCCCAACACATAATTTGCTGATTATTTCACCTGTACTATTTGCAGTTTGGCCGCTCTTTGCTGCTGTTGCCTGCTGGAGGAGTGCTGCTTCTAAGGAGAAGAATTATTTTGCTCTGTGCAGCAGTAGTATGTGATAAGAGGCTATTGTTTCTAGCATTTGTGTAAACATCAGTATATTTGATTGTTTTTTTTTCCAGAAATCCGCAAAATATTTGTTACTCTCAGGAACTGAAATAAATAAGTTGTATTGTTCTAGTATGTCCTGTGTGTGCATGTTCTATTGTTAGTCTCAGGAACTGAAATAAATAAGCTGTCATTGTTCTTTTGCTATGTATTCAGGTTTTCTGTCTCGTGGACTACTGCTATTGTACAATTCGCAGATTGTTACTGATTAAATAAACGTTGTTTGCGACACAAATCAAAGCGGTTTCGTGGTGTAGTTGGTTATCACGTCAGTCTAACACACTGAAGGTCTCCGGTTCGAACCCGGGCGAAGCCATTTTTTTCCCTTTTTTTCTTTTACTTTTTGCTTCAAATATTTTCCTTTTGGGTTATTCTGATATGTTTTCGTCTTGTTTTCAATTTGATCTACCATTTTTTGTTCCTGAACATTAAATCTTTGATCCAATTTTTTTTTCTTTTACATTATGTTAGAGTTTATGTCAAATATGTCTACGTAGTCGGTTACAGTTTAGGATTTAGAGTTATAATAGGTATTAGGAGTACTAGAGTACGAGTCGGACTCTATCATAGGATCTCTCATAAATAGAGGGGCGTGCCTGTTGTAACCGCATGTCGACATAGCATAGCGAGAGGGAGCGGCTGCCGGCGGCGACCGGCCGTGAGTCGTCGTAACTCTGATACGCTGTATATGCTGGATCGGGGAGGAGTGCCCGTAATAAGTGCCCTGGAGATGTAGGCCTTGGCTGAACTCCGTTATCAAATATCGTGTCTCGGTGTCGTCATCATATTTGGATCTCCTATGGCATTCTTCCGCGGTTTGGTTTCCGATGTGATTTCAGGCCCGTTTTGTAACACATTACTCCAATGTTTTCTTGCGGTTTGCAATTTGCTAAGCTTACCTGTTCGGCAGAGCTTAGCTCATGGGCAGTTGATCTTCCTGACCATCAATCGAGTACTCCACTATGTTACAAGGAACTTCTCATGTTGGATCATTAATTAGCAAATCAGGAACAAATATAAAAATTAGTCTCCTTCAGCAATCTTAACCCTTCCAGCTGTATAAAAGAATGTCACTAGCAATTTGCAGTCTTCTGTCTTCAACATTGCTTCTCTTGAGCTACTTTCTCCGATCTTTTTTTTTATTAAAAAAAGAAACTCAACAAACGAAAGAAAGACCTTACCCATAACTTTTTAGGCTAAGTATAAATCTTAATTAATCACATGTTAATGAACCATCTCGTTTTACGTGTTTGGAGGGAGAGTTTCCAAACTCTCCCTACTGAACACAGCCTAAAAGTCTAAAACTAGTCGAGAAAGGCACCCTTTAACACGTGGATCCATCCTCATATGGTTCAGGCCTTAAACCGTGCAATAAGATCCCCTATACTATATACGAGGGTCATCGAGTAAACTCTTTAAAAACATAAAAATTCACTTCGATGGAAGTCAAACCAGAAGCTGATAAGTACACTATTAGGCCTTCTTCGGTTTATTCATGTGAGGGAGGGATTGAAGTTGATTTATTCCACACCTACTGTGGTGTGAAATTATTCCCCCTCAATCCTCTCCAATTCCCTCTAATCCCCTTTAAACCGAACGAGGCCTTAGAGTGTTGCAAACACTATGCTACCGACCTGTTTTTCTGACCTGTTTTTCCGACCTTATCTTTTTCAGCTACTTCACTATATTGTGTGTTCGATGCTTCTGAAAATATGTTTCTAAAAAAAAAACTTTTTTTCTACTGCATTGCTGATAATTTTATTCTAAACTATTTGTTAAATCTATTTATTAAAATATCTAAGTTATATTATAATCACGTAGATAATCCAAAAGAATTGGCTGCATATATCAATATTGGATATAAAGAACATATTTTCATTCATTATATAAATAAAATCCAAAAGAAGTTTGCACCACCCAACAAACTCTAGCTAGACACTGGAGTACTTGTGATTAATTAACCAGCATTACCTCTGTCCTCCTTGTCCTGACTCCTGGCACACCAACTAGGAGTATCATCAAGCAGATCAAAGCCGAGTTAATTTTCCGTGTCAGTCCATAGCTGTTCAAGGACCAGTCTACAACTCCATAGTAGCTTACACGCACAACAAGGACAATATGCAGCCGGGGACCGGACACAAGGCTCAGACTAGGCCTTGTCTGTTTGATGATGAAATGTTGCCGGAAATTAAATCAGCATTGCATGCATACACAGTGCCATATATATGCACATTGCTCGTATCTGACAGGGGAAATGAAGAGAGATCATCTAATGGTTAACAGTAAATACTGTTGTGAACTCTCAAGTCTGAGGAACTCTGAAGAAATCTGAAGTTTGAAGCTGAAGAAACTGTTTTTTTTTTTTTTTTTGCTTTTCTTCAGCTAGGGTGAAAAAGTGAGGCGTTGTTCAACTGTTGAAGTGGAAGAAGAGTTTTGCTGGAGCCATCCATGTGTGGGAAGTTTTATTACTGATAAGTGATACTGTATAATAAGCTTTGACATGTAATAAGCACTGATAGAATAGTTTATGTATTAGTACGGTTTAAAAGATTCAAAGCACAAGATGGTTTCGTGGTGTAGTTGGTTATCACGTCAGTCTAACACACTGAAGGTCTCCGGTTCGAACCCGGGCGAAGCCAATTTTTTTGTTTTTTTTTACTTCTTCAGATTCAAATTAATTCAAACTTTCCTCTTTTTTCCTTCTTCACATTCAATTTTTTCCTTCTTCAGATTCAAATTAATTCAAAGTTTCCTCTTTTTTCCTTCTTCACATTCAAACTAACATCTGAATTCAAACTTTCCCCTTTTTTTCCTTCTTCAGATTCAAAGTAACATCTGAATTCAAACTTCCCCTTTTCTTCTTCTTCTTCATATTAAAAAATTCAAACTTTTTTATTCTTTCCTTCTTCAGATTCAATTTTTTTTTCTTTTTTCCTTCTTCAGATTCAAACTAACATTTGAATTCAAACTTTCCTTCTTTTTTGTCCCCCTTCGGATTCAAACTAACTGAATGACTTCCTTTTTCCTTCAGCATCAAACTGCATGACAATTTCTCTTCCTTTTTTTCCTTCATCACCAAACTAACCGAATAAGTTCATCTTACTTTTTCCCTTCAGCATCAAACTGCATAACTGAATTCCTAAATGAGTTCATCTTATTGTCCCTTTGGATTGCATTAGGATGCGTCCTCACACATGACTGATCATACCAGAGGCTCGCTGCACGCAACGACCGGCAATCCGGCACCGACCTCTGTTCACTCAGTTCATGGCTGAGCAAGTGAGCAGATGCCAATGTCCTCGTTGCTGTTTAATGGCAAGCTCACAAGCACAAGGGCCCCGGGGCCGGATCGATCGATCACCCAGATGATGATCTCTCTCAATCTCAGCGTCTCAGCTTAGATTTGTATGTTTTGATCAAATGTGGTCAGAAACCAAATCAGAATGCACAAGGTCTTGACAGAGAGAAAAAAAGAAGAAGCAATGATCTGCAGTGACATTTCGTCATCAGGATTCAGAAAAGGTTTAATAGTAAGCTCACGATGATGATGCTCTTGTTCGTCTTGTACTGGTCGTACCTTTGCTGATTTAGCAGAATGCCTGACAGAAACATTGTTGGGAGGTGAAGGAGAGAAACTGTTCTTGCTGCAAATCTGAGACGATCGACGCTGTCACTGTGTTTCTTTGCTTTGAAGCGATATTTAAAGACGAAAGTGAGAATGCGATCGAGGGGTGGCGACAGAGCTAGACGCCGCTCTGCATGAACAAGAACTTCACTGGAGCCCTGTTATTATTAGATTTCTGACCTGCAGAAAAGATTTGGTGTCAGTTGGAGGACACAGGATTAGGCAGTGTCAAATACTGCACGCGTCCTGAATCTGATCAAAATTGCAGATCTTCGCTGTAGCCTGTACTACTACTCATCTTTGGTTTGTACTAGTACTGCATGTTTTCTGAAACTCTGAGATCACACATGGATGCAACAGAAATGATCTTGATTCAGTAGCAGTTCATGTAGAAAAGCATTGATCTTATCTGCACATACGTACGTATCCGATCGGATGGTTGCATTGACATCTACTGAAACATGGATCGCAACCATTGGTGGAATTGTACACTAATCGAGCAGAATCATACTAGTTGGTAGTAATATTTTTGTAGTGACAACTTGGTGAGTTGGTGTTCAAGGACCAAGCTAAGCTAGCTAGAACTGTAGCTTACACGAAACAATTTGCATTGGGCCCCGGGGTCCATATCTCAGCCTAGCCCCTAGCTAAGTGGCTAGCTAGGTTTTGTCATGCTTGATGAGAGTGTTGCTCCAGCTGAAGTAAATCAGCATGTGCAGTAAACTTGATGATACACACACACACATTGTTCATACATATCTGACAAAAACATAATGAGAGACCATATTTTCCTCGATCGTCAGGAGATTTTTGAGTGATATAGTAATCAATTAGTTTTCGCTTCTGAGTTGGCAGAGGACGTTCCTGACAATATGAGTCAAAATTCAGAGCTGAAGAGAAGTTGTTTAGATTTGCATATATATATATATATATATATATATATATATATATATATATATATATATATATATATATATATATATATATATATATATATATCGATCCAGCTAGCTAGCTCCCGCGTGATAATTATTCATGGACTAGCAGCTAATTGTTCAGAAATCTTGCAGCATGCATATGCAATGTGAGATCGACAAGGATGGCGTTTGGCACGTTGTTCAGGTCGTCGATAGCGGCGGTGACGAGACGACGACGTATGATCTGACTGTACAAGATCGATCGATTTGGTGTCAGTTTAGCTAGTTTTTTAGTGATCTTTGTCCTCACCCTTATGCTCACACATCAATGATATGGCTGGCATGCATGCAACAGTTTCTCGTTTGTGATCTTAGCTAGCTCGCTAATGTTTTCTCTTGCTGTAAGTTGTAGAGATGAGATGGGCGATCTTGAGTTGCTGGTACATGATTCCATTTGGAGATGAACTGAATATCAAGAAACCAAGGAGGTTAATCAATTTGGTGATGAAAAAAGGAAATAATAGAATTGCAATGGTTTTCTAATGTACTAGTACCAATCAATTAAGCAGATGATGAGTTAAGCTAGACGACAGAGAGGGCAGCACAGTACACACAGTGTACTGTGTGGAACGTACAGCAATTAAAATGATGAACAATTGGACGATCGAAGAGGCAAAAGAGGAGATCGATTTGGCAACGCAAACTAAATTGGTGGTCGCACTGACGAAGCAGCTGTACCATACCAGGAGAGATACGATTGATCGATACGTATGTGGGGCCCCGGGACCAGTGGCCCAACCACCATATCGATCGATCCTCCTGAAAAAATCATGGAGGTGGCTGCAGCTGCATGCCCTAGATCTGCACGGTGGCCGGCCGGCGAGACTCGATCGATCTCCCATAGAGAGTCTCTGATGACTCTGATGATCCGAACCACGTATAAACGCCGCGTATAGTACGTACGATTCTTCAATACGCTAGATGACGCGCATATGTACGTTCAGGGGCGAAGCCAGGATTTATGATTAGGGGGGTGTGGACAGGACGGATAAGTCATAAGTCAGAGTAAGCAATACCGACGATAAAATAAGACATCATGTGTTTTGCCATAAAAAAAGCTTGAATTCAGCTCTTTAGTTGTATCATTGGATGTTTGACAGTTTGAGACTGAGACACCATGCTCGACAGCGAGACGCAATGGGAGAACAGAGAGATGCGTGAAGCCACGAAGCAATGAAGATGAGGAGTTGATTTGTGTTGTCTCTCCGTCTCTTTCTTATTAATTAATTTTTTATATCATATTTATTGATAATGGACTAATTAATATGCTAATGCGTAAGTTAGTACAGCAGAGGGTGGGATAGGGGGGTGTTGGCCCCCTCCGGCATCCCTATAGCTGCGCCCCTGCGTACGTTCTACATCTGTTTCAAAGTATAGAAACCTTGAAATTAACGGATCGAATAGATGCGTGATCTGTTCGGACTCTTAGTATTAAGATCATCGATCTTTAATCAATTTTGTGTTACTATATTTTAAAACCGAGAAAGTGTGTATATATCATATATTATATATATATATATGCATGCAGTAGCTATAGCTGCTGCTCCTCCATTGATGGCCATGCATGGCTATTGCTAGAGTGGGGCTCGCCGGAGCGGCTAGATCGCTTACCGTTGCGCCGGCCGTCGCCTACGTGTACGCGTCTCGATCTCGCCGGTGTGTATCTGCTAATACAGCTAAGCTGCACATATAAAGCATTTATATATACGTGCGTGCGTGTGTAACGTGTTCTACACGGGTCAATGATGAGTACTCCCTCCAGAACGTCAAAGAATTACGGAACCGGATTAAGTAGTAGTGCTAGGACTAATATTAGTCTATTAGTAATGGCCACTAGTTATATAACCTTGCAAAAGGGTAACAAGTAATTCTAACGGTAGGGATTCCATCGTCAAGAAAGTTCTGGATTCCGGTAGTGGATATGATGAGCTGATCAATGATTTTATTGTAGCTGTAACCGCAACATATTTATCTTGACGTCGATTGATCGACTATATATCAAGTTGATTTTTACGATAGTCTATACTAGTAGAATTAATCTAGACATTTCATCTTTTCTTACGCTAAACAGATCATACCTATTTATAATATATACAGCAACTTTGTCTACTCACAGTAGAACTGAATAACCGATAAATATTCAGCTTCTATATATTGGTAGTAGTACAACTGATGAACTAATGATAGTATTGGTAGTACTATAGTACTCCCTCCATTTTTTTTTGGTTTGACATTGGTTAGCTCAAAAATGAACTAACCAACGTCATACCTTTTTTAAGGAGGTAGTACTATATATCACTAGAGAGACTACTGTAAATAGTCTGAACTGTGTTGGACAAAAGAATGTCAAAACCAACGAAAACCGCTCGGTTACACAATTATCAAGCTTATTTACTGATAGGGCAAAAAAAATTGTAAAATCTACTAATCTTGGAAAATTCTATAGAATTTGACAAAAAAAAATTGTGCAATAGCGGGGAATAGATCGATAGCAATAATTACTATTATTGTGCTGATGACACGAAGATTATTGTGCTGATGTAGAGAAATGATAAAAGCGGTGTCACTCTCTGGTCTATGCGGCTCTGCCCTTCCTTTCATAATCACATTATTAAAAGGAAAAAAAAAGTAACCTCCTAACTATCACGGTCGATCGAATTACCCCCTAACTCAAAACTAGACATTTTACACCTTAAAGTATATAAACCAGACAAACCCCCCCCCCCCAAAACTTAATCTGAAGTGGTTTCGATCCTACGTGGCAGTCCAGTCAGCAATTTTTTATTTAAAAATAGGTGGGGCCTGCATGTCATACTCTCCCTCTCTCTACCTCTTTCCCCTCTCACCTCTCTCTCTCTACTCTATCATCCTCTCTCTCTCTCTCACCGAGCAAAGCAGGGATGAGGCGATTGATCCTTTTCGGCGGCCTCCAACGGGCGGCGCTGGACAGCGACGGGGCAGAGGAGCTCCCTATCCCCTCTCTCTATCTCGCGGTTGGGGGCAACGGGCGGGGGGGGGGGAGGGGGGAGGGTGGGGTGTTCAAGGTAGCTGGGGGAGGTGGGCAGCGGTGGCAAAGGCGGCAGGCACGGCGGTGACCACCTCCCATGACTTGCCCTGGCGGCCTCGAGCAACGACGATGACCTTCGATTGGCATCCGCCTGACAACGACGACGACAACCTTCAAGTACGACAGGGGCAGGGAGATCTGGAGGTGAACAAGCGGTGGGCGGGCAGACAGTCGGCGAGGATGGGCGGTGTGCGGCAGGTGCGGGGACGGGCGGTTGGCGGCAGCGGGTGGTGGACGGTGGCGCAGGGACAGGCATTGGCGGGCGGTCAGTTGGCGCAGACGGACGATGGGCAGTGGGCGGGCGGTCGGTTGGCGCAGACACACGACGGTGTTGCCAGGATCCGCCATTGACGAGGTGGCCCCCACCTCCGGCCGCCATCCGCCTCTCTGCCTCTTGCCGTCTCCTCTCTTCTCAATGGTGAGCATGGCGAGGGACCGTGGCACCACTCCACCTCACCGGTGTTCACCTTCGCAACGTTGACATCGCCGCCGCCGCCGTGTTTTTCACAAGGCCCGGGAGAAGAGAGAAAGGATAGGGAAAGAGGTAGAGAGAGGTGAGAGGGAGAGATCTGACAAGTGGCCCCCTTGATTTTTAATTATTTTGCTGACTAGACCGCCACATGTACGCCACGTAAGATGAAAACCGCTCTGGATTGAGGTAGGGGGGTTATTTGTCTGGTTTAAAAAGTTCGAAATATAAAATGTCTGGTTTTGTGGTTCAGGGGGTAATTCGGTCGACCGTGATAGTTCGGGGAGAGAGGTTAATTCGTACTTTTTCCTTGTTAAAACAATGGCCGGTTTGTCTAGGCTCAACATAACGCTATCGCATAATTAAACATAATAAAATAAAGTTGAGACCAAATGTCATGCAACTTTATTCTAACATGAAAAGTTATATCACCAAGACGTTAATCATCTCGATTATTCAACATGCACTATATATATAATAATATACGCGCGAATATCCTATCTTACTATAAACTTAAATAGTTAATGTTTACTGACCTCTAAAACTTAATATGCAAGTGTGCCACATCATAACTCATTAACAATTATTATCTTAAGTATTTTAAATATCTTGCAAACATGACATATCATTTACAATTGTGTTGTATATTTAGAACTCAACACTGCAAGCAATGTCAAATCATTTTCTACACATTATTTGAACATATAAATCTATCATTTCTATAATATACTTATATCCGCATATCTACAACAAAGCACGGGATATCAACTAGTTCAAACAAAGTGTTGTTCTCCCTAACCCATCGATCTCTTCTCCGGTCAACACGTGTCATAGCACAAGTGTACCGGGACACGAATCCCGATGCCCACATGCTGGTCCCAGATTGGACCTCAGCCCATGCATGTTTTTTTTTTTTTTGCCTGCCAAGGTAGATGGGCCTCTACAGAAGCCCCTGCCCTCTCCATCCGGCGCAGAAATGGCCACTGCAGATGGGGCCCCACCCCGGCATGTCTCCGGCAGGCCCAGGCCCACCGCGAAATAGACGCATTCTCTCCCTCTCTCTCCTCTCCATTCCTCGCTGCTAGCTCCAATGGCTAAGCTTACCTAGCTGCCTCAACCAACTTGCATTATATTTTTTACACTAGCTTCAATTTCTTTCCTTTGTGCCAAATGCAGTGTACGTTGTGTTTGTGAGAGACAAGCACATACCAGTAACTCAACCTGTTTGCTGCATGCCTGCCTGCATCTGCATTGATCTGCATGGGTGTTCTTCAGATAGAGAGAGAGAGAGAGAGAGCTCTCTCTCTCTCTCTCTCTCTCTCTATGCTTGCATTGCAATGCATGGAGCTGTCCTGAATTGAAAGCCAACTGCAGCTGGGATTGATTCCCATATATCAGTGTCTTGACCCTGCATCTGCATGCATGGACAATGGAAAGGTTGTGGAGCATTGTATGCATGATGATGTGTACTGGGACCTGATCAATCAAGCAAATGGTATTTGTCTAAAACAACATCATTATATTAGGGATGTCATCATTAAGGGTCATTGCAAAGCATCTACTGTACGTATCATGTGGATGGGGAGATGGTCACATCAGCTGATGGTCACAGTCCAATGATTTGCCAATTTGCAACATCGTCAGCTGGTGTAGAGACACAGGCATAGCCACACATCTACTCGATCCCTGCTAGTGCTATGCTGCCGCAGCTGCTCCTCTCATTAAATTTCTGCATCTGACTTGACCTCTCTCTAGAGCTACTACTGCATAGAGTGGCTGTTTAGGTCCCAACCCAAAATTTTACACCCTGTCACATCGAAACGTTTGAACACCTGTATAAAGTATTAAATATATGCTAAAAAATAACTAATTACACAGATTACGACTAATTTGCAAGACGAATCTTTTAAGCCTAATTGCTTCATGATTTGACAATGTGGTGCTACAGTAAATATTTGCTAATGACGGATTAATTAGGATTAATAAATTTGTCTTGCGGTTTACTGACGGATTATGTAATTAGTTTTTTATTAGTGCCCAAACACCCTACGCGACACCCTATATAATATCCGATCTGACACGCTAAAACTTTACGTCCCTCATCTAAACACCCCCTCAAGGTGAGAGGAGGTTGATGGCTAATGAGTGCCTCACAGCTTTACATAAATGCATTTTGGATCCATTCAGGTAACTGTGATGGCAGTGCATGCATGCAAGCAGTGGTAGTAGTAGCAGCAGCAGTGTTCAAATCATAGCAGCCACTCTTCTAAAAATACACAGTAGTCTCTAATATAGTAAGAAGTTTAAGAGTTAATTAGACACGGTAATTAAGAAACTTGGTTAAATTAAATACGGAGATATTGTGATTGGTTGAGAAGTAAAGATAGGTGGAAAAAAGTGAATTAATGGTGGATGGTTGTTATTGGATGGGAAGAGAATTTTGGTGGAGAAATTGTTATATTTTAGTACAATTCCTAAGTTGTTAGTATATTTTGGCACCGAAGGAGGATAAGGATTTCGATCTAACTTGTTAAGCAAATGTTAAAGTTATATTAAAAGTTTCCTTTTTAGTCACTTATGTTGTCAATTGTTTAAATTTGAATTTGACCGACTTTGAAATCATTGAAATGATGGGAATATATTGTGAGAATCTTTGCATGATGTTTATATTGTGAGAATCTTTGAATCCTACCTTATGTTTTAAAAGGAATGGAGTCGTAGTAGCTTAATTAGCCTTGGTTCTTGAAGCCGTAGTGCTGCAGTAAATCATTGTATATCTATCAATATGATGAATTTGTCACTCACAGTATATGATATATGAGTCCTCTTGTAAGAGTGGCAAATACTAGTTAAATATATCTCTACTGAAATGTACTCCCTCCGTCCCATAATAGGTGACGTTTTTGACTTTTTATTTGCAATGTTTGACCATTCGTTTTATTTGAAAAATTAGTGCAAATATAAAAAAAGATAAGTCATATGTAAAGTACTTTTGATAATAAAGCAAATGATAAACAAAATAAATAATAATTTCAAATTTTTTTGAATAAGACGAATGATCAAATATTGACAAACAAAAACTCAAAAAGACAAGTAATATGGGATGGAGGCTGTACTCCGTAGTATATACTACAGCTCTTGTTTGGGAGATCGGGGGAACTTTGGGAAGTGCAGATGGCCAATGGCAATGGAACTGAGCTTTCCAAGGGGAACAATGTTATCTGTATGAGATGATTGATGGAGATAGGCTTGCCATTGCCAGAAAGATGAAGCTTGGCCTTATTAAAGGGGCACATATACACTGGAGGGATCAAATCAATGAAAAAGATAAGTGAAGTTTCAGACATGACCTGCTGCTCATCAATTAATATCTCTAGCTAGTGTGCATACTCCCTCCGTCCAAAAAAAACTCAATTCCTGGGTTTCCGTGTCTAACATTTGACCGTTCGTCTTATTTGAAAAAAATATAAAAAATTTTAAAAAGGTAAGTCATGCATAAAGTATTATTCATGTTTTATCATCTAACAATAAAGAAAATACTACCCATAAAAAAATTCATATAAGACGGACGGTCAAACGTTGGACACGAAAACCGAAGAATTCGGTCTTTTTGGACAGAGGGAGTACTATCTATCTATAGTGTATAAACTGTAGAGTTGACAAGAAGATTAGTTGAAGAGTGATTTTAGGTAGGACAAGTATGAAATTTGGTGTCTCTCGATATAGAGTAGGAAGTAAAAGTTTTCAAAGTGTTCATAAAGAGGGGGGCATGATAGGTCTTAGAACAAATAAACAAATCATGATTTTACCAAAACCTAATAATTTTATGTTAAATTTGGTACTCCTTGTATCTCAGGTACTAAGATGCATTGAATTTTGACATAAAAAATTATAAAATATATGGTACCTCTCAGTACCTTTTAAAAACCGTAAAAAAATTCTCGAAAAAGATCTGGTAAAGTAACACGATGAAAAATTAATTTGTCCCTTGTATATAGTACTATATTCACAATTGCACATGCATGTTTCACTATCTGAAAATGATTAGTTTTTTAGGATAATGAAAATGATTTACATATGTCTGGAAATGATTCATAGATGCTCTGAAAATTACTCTGAGCGCGTTATATATAAGAAACAAAAGCACTAAGTGAGCATCAATATTGGAGCATTCTTGATCTAGAATTAAAATCTTGAGACAAATCATTCATGAGACGCGCACAAGAGGGTCCAAGGAAGATTAATCACCATAATTCGAGCGCGTTAAATTGTGTGAAATAAACTCATTTCAGACTGTGGCCTGCAACAAACACTTATTCAGAGCTTCTGATTCCATATGTCCATCCATCCATTTGCTCTTGATTCAGCGGCCATTATTCCATTGATGAGGAAGAAAGTGCCATGCTACAACAAGGCAAGACACCAGCAGCCATCTGCATGTGAACAACACATGACCAGCCCCTCTTTCTCTCTCTTTATCTATCTAGAGAGAGATTGAGACTGCAAGAGTCAGTACCTCTTTTATGGTGATTCTGAGAAGTAATTGATGAGAATATGAATAAGCTAGGTTGTGTTTTATTTGGCGGCTTAGTTACTTCCTCATTTTAGTAGTCCGCTTTCTGAGCTACTAAATAATTTATATTGTTGCAAAAAAAAAGTTCTATATAAAAGTTCCTTATAAAGAATCAAATAAATATATTTTTCAAGTTTGTAAAACTTACTCAATTTGTTCTAAATTAAGTTTAGTTTTTCATATCCACTATACTTTCACAAACTAGATGTAATGAAAACTCAAAAATAAACTTATTATGGGATAAACGGGAGGAGCCAAAAATAAATTTATTCTTATTCTTATTGACCAATTCCTCAATTAATCAAAAAGCTTAAGCCAACAACTGATTCGAACTAATTCTTATAAGTAGGTTTACACGGTTCCTAACTGCCTATTTCATTTTCTAGATTCTATAACTGCCTATAAATATGAATCCTAGGGCCTGTTTGGCACAGCTCCAACTCCAGCTCTACCCCTCCTAGAGCTAGAGCTCAGCCAAAAAGTTTCAGCTCCACCAAAACTGGGAGTGGAGCTGGGTGGAGCTCTCTCACAAAATGAACTAGAGTTGTGGAGTTGGTTTTAGGTAGCTCCACAACTCCACTTCAGACCCAACTCCTGGAGCTAAATTTAGGAGTTAGAGCTGTACCAAACAGGCCCCTACAATAATCTGGATCGAGAATCCGATTCGTTTCAGAAATTTAGATATTTCAGAAATAGCTGCAGCTACGAGAAGCTCTCCATTATTATATATCGGGCCCGCCGGCCCGGCCCGCTCCATAATCAGAGGGTATCTATGTGAGAGTGATGAGAAATAAATAAATTAGTAGCAAGTGGCAAGGGCATATATACACGCATGATGAGAGTAGAGGGGAGAGGAGATCAGGAGGGGGGAGCCACCCCACTGTTGGAGGTGATGAGCCCACAGCTTCTAGACATGGACACCCCCCTCAGCCCCATGCGCCGCTGCGCCCACCCCCCCACCGGCGGCGGGCCCCGTCTCCGGCCGGGCTCCGGCGCGCTGTCGCCGGAGAGACCCCGGCCCCATCACCCCCACCCGAGATCGCTCCAATGGCATCATCCATCCATCCATCCATGCACGTCACGTCACGGGCTCTCTCTGCTAGCTAGCTTAATTAGCGATATATGCGCTCCTCCTTATCCAATCAGTGGCTGACAGGCCGGGCCCACACGGGGGGACAGCTCGCCGGCGACGAGAGCTAGGCGCCGGCCGTGTCGGGCGGCCGGGAGCTCTCGATGGATCATGGAAGGCAGCCTTTTGCAGGTGCATTGCATCATATTGCGTGGCGAAAATAGGATGATCTGATCGATCGATGCCTTTTAGCTTTCGTGCTGGTTGGCTAGGGCTGAGTTTAGTTCTAATTTTTTTTTCAAACTTCCAACTTTTTTTTACGGGGTTCAAACTTCCAACTTTTCCATCACATCAAAATTTTTCTTAAACTTTCAACTTTTTCGTCACATCGTTTCAATTTCAACCAAACTTCTAATTTTTGTGTGAACTAAACACACCCTAGCTGACGGCGTTTGATTGATCTGGTCGTCGTCCATATGAATTTCTGACGCGAATATGCATGATGATCGATGATGATTCGCTCAATCATTGGTCCGCCATGGGGAGCGATCATATCGATCGATGATCGAGAGGCGCATGCATATGCAGATTCATGGATGCATGCATACTACTCCCTCTGTCCCAAAAAAAAAGACAAACCCTGGATTTTCGTGTCCAACGTTTGACTGTCCGTCTTATATAATTTTTTTATAATGAGTATTTTCATTGTTGTTAGATGATAAAACATGATTAATACTTTATTTGTGACTTGTCTTTTTAATTTTTTCTCATAATTTTTTAAGATAAGACAGACGGTCGGACACGGAAATCTAGGGTTTGTCTTTTTTTTTGGGGACGGAGGGAGTACACGGTTTTGTGTGTTTCTCATTAATTAATTAATAATGTGTGTGTTCTTCTGCCAGTAGTCGATCGATCGTCGACATGTTCGTTGTTCTTTTATGTCGGAGATGGCGTGTGGGTTTCTCTCTTTTAGAATGTTGTAAGTTGTTGCTGAGCAGCTAGTTGACAGTTGACCCAATATATAGATTTGGACTTTTCTTTTTTAGTTGTGGAGTGTTGAGATAGATGATGATCCGAATATCTGATAGGTCAGACTTCACTCTCACCTCTGTTTTTGCTTGATGAACATTCATGGAATAAATCCCAGCATCGGCATCTACAGATTGCACTCCGTCCAGTTGTAATATATTTGACTTTTTCGATAATATTTGGTCAAACACTTTAATTAAAACTTCAACCGTTATCTTTATATTGCAATAAGATCATAATATAAATCTAATAATTATATGAGAATATATGATGTACTTTATTTTTTTTTCTTTTAGCTAGGTATTTGATTATTTTTTTTCGCTGCGTACAATAAATAGAGATTTGCTCCAGTCCAACAAAAAGTACCTTGGGATATCGGTATCTCACGGTATCAAATCGTTTTCAACCGTTGGATCTAACAATATTGTCCATCCTATCCAGTTAGATCCAACGATCGGAAACGATTTGATACTGGGAGGTACCGATACCTTGAGATACTTTTTGCTGGATCGGAGCAAATCTCTCTTTTTCCAAACACCCGTCCTATTCATGTTAGGATTGGCTTTTTTTTTTACAGAGTAGTAATATTTATGATAAGAGAGAAGTACATGATACATCGTCTAGTACTGGTTGGATTATGCAATAACAAGCTTAATTAGATATGAATATATGATCACCCTGATGTGCTTAGTTTGTCATCAGTTGCATGCATTTTTCTGATTTCCCAGATATGCAGGGTCGATCACTCTCGTACGTGCGGATCAATCACATACAGTGGATCCATATATCTCTTGTCTCCACGTTCAGTTTTTCGGTGCATTACCTGTTCTTTCAGAACTAGTCCTTTTCGCTACATAGCTGCTGCTGTTTCTGCAGCAGATCGATCAAGATCACATCAGATCAAAATCCAACCTTTAGCTAGCACCAGCAGCTAGCATCAGCTAGTAGCATCTCTAGCTTTTCTACTACTGCATCACATAGATTTTCTCTTGGTCTTTGACTAGTAGTCCCTTTTAAGTTGCCCCTTTGGAGATCAGTTGGCTCCGTTCGTTTCCACTACAAGCAGTGGATAAAGATTTAGATATTCGTGGTACGTTTTTCAAACTGCTAAACGGTATGTTTCGTGTGAAAACTTTCTATATAAAAGTTGCTCTAAAATACCAGATTAATCCATTTTTCAAGTTTGTAATAATTAAAACTTAATTAATCATACGTTATTACAACATCGTTTTGCGTGAAACACTTTATCCTCATCTTCATCTTCAGTAGATTCAAACACCACCTTATATGTGCATATGCATGTTCTGAATCCTCATCTGAATGGGACAAAACCAACACATCTGAAAGTTACTTGTCATCGAAAATCTTGCAAACCGATCTCTGCACGTATGGTCGATCGATGCATGAATCTGGTTATATAATTAAGCAAATTCCCGGTCAATCAACCGACATATCGCTATCGTAAAACATGGTGATAAAGTTATAAACGAGCAAGTTGTGTGCGTGTGTGATACTTACCCCTCATGTGTAGTGTAAGGAGTGGTCTCGATCTTCTGAATTAATATAAAGTAGTAGAGCGTGGTATTTTCTGAATATACAGTGTTAGTAGTATATACTCCTATGTCCTAAAATAAACCAATTTTTCGCATTTCGAGAGAGTTTTAGTAGCGAGGAAGAAAGACAAAAGTATCTCTCATCAACACAAAAGTAGTATTGGTGGTTATGTAGGTGAAGTGTGTTGATCGGATAAAAATAGCTCCTTGATTTATAGATCGATGGTAGGTAATCGAAGGAGATATGAATTGTTTTATTTTGTGACAGTTTAAATTTTAGAAGTTGATTTATTTTATGACGGAGAGAATATCTTTGATCTTAGATAGTACAGAGGAAGATGCCATTTGTACATTGACAAGATAGGATCATACGTAAGATGGGGGCCAGTATGAGGTACTAGTGTACTGGCTGGGATAGTACGATGATCAGAATTCAGAAGTAACAATGTTTCCTGTGGTAGGCACAGCAATGCTCAACAAGGCACATGATGGTTATTGGTAATATGGATCTGGGAGGGATACCTAACATGCATAATCTTATCATCTCCAAGGACCACATATGTATGGAGCTAGAGGAAGAGGAGAAACCGTTATAGCTTAGTCCCTGCCTTTTCAATCCCCTCACTACCTGATCAGTTCATGCATGATATCATGTTTGTTGTATCAATCTTTCCAAGTAAAACCAATTGCATTTAGCTAGTACTAGTAGATTGGCTGACATGCATGAAGAGATGTCAAGCTGACATCTCACTCTTCTCCCATTGAGTCAAATTGTTAATTACAGATTTTTTATGAACCTTTTAGGCGACATATGCAAAAGAAACAACAGATCGATGTCCCCTCGACGGGCAAAAATACTTTCTCCATTTCGAAGGCTTATCTTTTTCTATGGCTAATAATAAGCCGAGGACACATGATCAATCGAGTAAACTGAGTGACAATAACAACGAAAAAACTCCTAAATTAATTCTAAAAATAGACTTTGCACTTTCCTTAACGGTCCAAAAGCCAATGCCGAGTGACGATAACAACAAAAAAAAAAACCTAAATTAATTCCAAAAACAAAGTTCAAAAGCGTAATACTGGCTAAGACTTATAAGCCACAACTCAAACCAGCAAACTATAGACCTTTTTAATTACATAATGGAAGTATGTGTAATTTCATCTCTCTTGTGTCTCTAAGGGACTGTTTAGATCCCTTGGCAAAATTTTTCACCATGTCACATCGAATGTTTGGACGCAAGCATAGAGTATTAAATATAAATGAAAAAACTAATTACACAGATTGCGTGTAAATTGCGAGACGAACCTTTTAAGCCTAACTGCTCCATGATTTGACAATGTGATGCTACAGTAAATATTTACTAATGATGGATTAATTAGGCTTAATAAATTTGTCTCGCAGTTTATAGGCGGAATCTGTAATTTGTTTTGCTATTAGTCTACATTTAATACTTCAAATATGGATCCATATATCTTATGTGACACGCCAAAACTTTTTAACCCTGGATCTAAACACAGTCTAAGAAAATCTACTTACTAACTGGGAGATAGCTAGATGTAGGCCATGACTGTATCACTGCAGTATATATACTTAATATTCAGACTTTATTTTAGCCGGGCCGGCCTAAAATAGGCGAAATTTACTTAAGAAAGGGGTTAATATTCAGACTTTAATTGGGATATATAGTTACATACTGTGCATTAGGATGTTTTAGAAGTACAGTTTTGCCGATTGGCTGGTGTATGTAACCAACGCGATGCATGGTTGGTGATGTCGCTTTTGAGGACAAGCATATTCAATGGCAGAAAGAACCACCCGATTGGTAGATCAGAATGAAAGGTGTCTATGTCTACTGTCTAGGCATTTAGGAAGAAGCAAGCTGTGTTTCCATGGTACAAAACAAATCTGAAGAGGTATCATGGGCTAATTAATGTGCAGGGTCCACTGACTAATAGCATAAACAGAGTTTTTAGTCAGTTTAATTAGCTGAACACCACAAATTAAGCTTACAATCATTTGTTCATGAGATTAGAATTAGCCTTACTCAGTACACCATATTCTTTCTTTCTACTGAATTTTGAGTTAGAGATTGATACTTGTCAAGGTAATTTACATATTATGAAAATTACGGATATGGTAAACGACGTACCTATCGATAATAAGGTGTCCATGATAACTTAATCAATAAGATATACCGACCTAGTCTCTAAGAGGTGTTTATAGGTTAAAGGTGTGTACATTCATACAAGTGAATGTGCGTGCGTATGTGAATGTTCACGTTTGTATCATGTGTTTTAAAAAAGTCATTAATTTTTAAGGTATTATATGACACAAAAATAATAATTTTAAAGAAGTTGTACTACAGTTCATCATGCATAATGGTATACTCCTACATGATAAATCCAACTAGTCAAAGAGAGCTTAAGGACATAAAGTCAATCAACAGGTTGTTCACGGACTCCTCCCAGTGCTCGCCCATAACTGATGCAGGACAGCAAGGGAACAGACTAAAAATCCATTAAACGCCATTGTTCTTTGCTTTTGAATTTTTTTTAACGCAACAGTAGAAGGATTCTCATTGTAACATGGTAAATATTTGCATAACTTGATACTGAGACCACCGCATACAGCTCTGCTTTTATTTTATTTTTTTTTGGAAAGAAATAATCACCACACTTAGGAACAGTAGCAATAGCTCTCTTTTTATATTAACAAAATAATTTCATGAAGTAGAGTACAATGGTGGTGGCAGTGCAGCCGTTGAGGAAATCTTCATGGGCAGAACCTAACCAAATAAGGAGCTACAAAATATTACAAAGTCTCTGAAAAATGTGTAGAAAACTCTACTCGCTTGCTGTTCTTCCCTCCAAAATCCTCTTACAATGTTGTAGACTGCCTCCAGACAAGGGGATGGACTAGATCCAACATCTCAAACTTATCTGGTGCATTGCATGCTCCTACCAATCTTGCAGCATTATTATTTCCTCCTGTTCAAAATTTCAGAAGACTTTTATATATTAGAAGAAGCAGTTAAGAGAAAATTTACAGTAGTAAATCCAATATTCAGGGTCTCACAAAGTCACAATTAATGAACTTTGGTTGCAGTACCTATTGTCAATGTGGGGTCCTTTTTTCTTGCTTTCTCTGTCACTCTTCCCCTACTGGAAAGAGCACATGTTGTTGAACACCAATTGATTGAGCATCTCCTGCTGCCTTGGCTCCCCCACTGCTTGCATCAGGTAACTGCCATTGTCCTGAAAGGGGATGCACACATTCAGTGATGACCTCAGGTGGGTAAAATTGTTGGATTTTTTTTACTTTGATGCCATGATATATGTAGCTAAATTGGGACATTTTCATGTATGATTTAGCCAAAGAAAGGTGGACATGTGCCAACCTGAGAGAAAGAGATGGCTCCATGCTGGCTTTGCAGTGAGTAGGATGTGGTTGAGGTTGTGTCCATGATAGCTTGAGATGGAGCTGGGCTTGATTGGTTCAGTACTGGATTAGGCATTGCAAGGGCTTCTTGGAACATGCCTCCAATCTTCTGAAAAAGATTAAGAACATTAATCTAACTTTACACAAGAAATTAATTTTAGGCATATTTAGTTCAAGGTACAAATATTTATTTAGATATTTACTTGGTCATGGAGGCCATCGCTGTCCATTCCAAAGCCATACAACACTGGGCTCATTGAAGCAATCCTCATGGATAGGAACTGCACCATATAGACAAAACAAAGAAAATGTCATCCTGTCCAAAGTTTTCAAAAATGAAGTATTACTTCTTTTTTTTATTTTTTTTTAGTGTACCTCAACTTGGTTCTGCAACGACTGTACATAGTTGATGATCTCATCCAAAATGAGAGCCTTTCCAGTAACCTGAAGAAAAGCACAGTTGTTTCTTATCAAAGTTAGAGCCATGCATTAGCAAGATGTCACTACAACTGTACAACTCAACAATAATTACTCTCAAAAATAAAAATGAGAGGAAAGAATTGAACTAGAGCATGTAATAGTTAAATAGTAACCAACTTATTTTTTACCTTGTCACAACCAGGGACCAGTGCTTGCAGCATCCTCATCCTCTCACTGATCCTCTCCCTCCTCACCTGTAGAGAGAAAATGTCACCAAGAATCAGAGACCAGGAGAAAAGATGCAGAAGCTGCAAGCCAAAAACCACTCATGCAAAAGCAGCAGAAAAATCAAAACCAAAACCAAAGTGAAGTGCAGTAGTAGTACCCTCTCTGCAAGGCTGTGGCTATCAGTTGCCTGTCCTCTCCTTGCCCTCACATGGATGTACCCTTTTGGAGGCTCATCTTCAGTGGTGCTCTTCTCCTCCACTTCTTTGCTGGCCTTCTTCCCTCTCCTGCTCTTGCCATCCTTGCAGCTATCCTGCTTGCAAAAACCCAGAATTCAGAAACCAGAATGCAACTAACAATGTTCTCTTTCAGAGATGCAAACAAGAATGCCAATGTCAATAATGTCAATGCTTTGGTTGTGTCAGTTGTTAGCTACCTTGGAGTGTGCACTGTCTTCTGCTGCCTTCCTCTTCCTGTCCACAGATGGAGAGGTGTCAAGAACTGCAGACACTGAGCTCTCCAATGAGGCATCCTCCACAATGGCTGCTGCTGCTGCATTGGCAGGTTGTGGAGCTTGGGAGCCATGGCTGTGGTTGTAGAGGAAGAAGCTTGAGATGTTGGGGTCATTGGTGGTGGCGATGGCTGCTCCAGCAGCAGTAGCCTTGAGGAGGAGAGAGTGGTGTGGTGAGAAGTCTGCCATTGCTTTGCTGCTGCTGAACTCTCTGTGTCTGAAACTTTTTGGTGTTGTTGATTGGAAGTTTGGTTTCTTCAGAGAAAAGAGGAGTACTACTTCTTCTTGGCAGAGGCTAAAGAGTAGAGCAAGTTTGGCTCCTTGGTGCTTGCTCATGCTGGCTTATATAAAAGCTGAGATGCCAGGAGAGAGAAGAGAGAGAGAGAGAGAGAGAGTGAGAGAGAGAGATGATAAGACCAAATCATTAATCTCAATTGATGGATAAGTTGGCAGTGTGCAGTGTTAAGAGAGGGCCCCTGTGTCGAGGGCTTGCCTGCAAATTGCAATACACTGCTGTAAAAATAACATTTTTAAGTTTCCAAATGTTCACTAGGATAGGTTGATTAATTAGTTAATTAGTAAGAAATAAAACAATGATATCTATCCATGCATGGAAACAACTAATAAGAAATATGTGAGCATACATTGCAAGCTACTGAAAGTCTGAAATATATGGCTTTAAATTAAATATCATATTTCGATTAGAAATCAATGGGAATCTCTTGACTTTCCTTCAAAAAAGAAAAAGAAACATATGGTTCATGGACAAAAACAGAATGCAGCAAAAGTCTTTGCTACCAACTGAGAATGCAGCTATGGTCGATGCAAGGGTAATTGATTAAGCTGTGCTGCATACAGCTTCACTGGGTGAGTAAATATTCACCCTTACAAACACTGCAATGCAACAGTAGAAAAAACCTCTCTAGCTAGGGATTGCAATAACTGAACCCTGAAGACCAGGGGATCAAGAAGAAAAAAATTTCAGTGTACCACTTGGGAAAAAAATGGGGATTGTACAGTACATTCCTCTCTCGAGGCCGTTTATTTCACAGCAAGTATGCCATGTGGAGCAGTTACACTCCCACTGTATCACTGCACGGTGGAATTTTGGAATTTTCTCAGGGGTAGCATGCTCTGTGCATTAATGCAAATGATATTTCGAAAGGGTTTGAAGTTTGAACACAAATTTACACAGTAGTAGTTGCTACTTGCTGCTAGTTATACTAGCTTCTATTCCTCATCAATGAAAGAATTTAAATGAGAAGGTCGTAGTAGTGATAAGATAAGTTTGAAATGCATGTGTGGGAGCTACGAGGGTACTACGATGTAATATTGATTTTTGTACCTTCAGTTACCTTACTGGTGTTGAGCTGTCGAGATGCAACACTTCAAAGTTGTAAATGTGTTCTCTGGGTACCTCTTCAAGAATTGTAAAAAAACTAAGATTGACGTATCAATATATTTTTACCGGGTTGGCCGAAGGATTAGGCCGGCCATATGTTATTTCGATGTATGAATATATAAGTTGTTCTCTCACAAAACAGTTAGTAATCACTGATGAATTTGCCTGAAAAAATGTCAGTGATAGTTTGTAGAATCGACACAATGTTGAAACTGAAGAAAAAGAATATAACAGGACAGTCAGGCATGCACACGTACAGATATCAGATATATGCATGCTCTGAGGGAATTTTCCCGTAAAACTCTGCAGATAACTTGCAAAATTAAGGACCTCTGACAGTGGATAATTGTAGTATTCAAGTGTGTTAGCGAATTTCTTGTCAGTGGTCTGGCCTGCATGCATTCAGGGAGAAGGCCGGGCCTCCTGTGTGTGATAGCAGGCCAGGCACATTACCAGCCAGTACACAGATCTCCAGGTAGGGCAATGGCTAATAGATGATCATGACATGACATGATTGGCTAACTACAATTAACTATTCTAACATTTCTAAAGAACAAGTGGTTAGATCCTGAAATGACAACATCAATCACTGCCTATTTCTATGTATTGTGAGGGAACTAATAAGCAGATGCAGACTGCAGTATGGCTTCAGATAGAAGTCTGAACTTTGAAGCGCACAAACAAAGGCATCCATCAATTAACATGTTTATTAATTTAGTGCATCAAGATAATTAGTGATCCTGTGAGGCACTGATCCAATCACATTTCCACTGAACTGTATATACACATACCCACATTGGTATATATAAAATAAAAAATAAATCCATATATTACTAGTAACTAATTGGAAAGGCTAGCTGAAGGTATCTAGGCCGCAAGACTTTTGGGCATTAGCCACTGTATGTACCACCAGGTAGCCAATGTGCAGTTGTGCACACCTATTAATCAATATCTACCCCACCACCAAACCACCAACCAACCATGGAAGCTGGAGCTAGCTAGCTATCTAGGATCAAAATACACCATTTTAGTTTGTATATAAAAAATAAAATTGCAATATATATATGATTCAAGAATTGAATGTTGTTTGAAAGAAGGATTGCCAAAATTGATCCAACAAAATTCCATGTATATATGGTCCATCAGTTAATTAATAACATGCTCCAATATAAGAAAGAACAATATTTCGATAAATTAAAACCCCACACAGTCATACTAGTCAAGCATCAACCTTTGCATTTACTCCCTCCGTCCCAAAATAAGCGCAGACATGAGTTTTCGTGTCCAACTTTAATCGTTCGTCTTATTTGAATTTTTTATTATTAGTATTTTTATTGTTATTAGATTATAAAACATGAATAATAATTTATGTGTGACTTAATTTTTTAATTTTTTTTAAAAAATTAAATAAGACGAATGATTAAAGTTGGACACGGAAACTCATGGTTGCGCTTATTTTGGGACGGAGGAAGTACACATGATTTTTTTTAATAAAATCAATTGATTTTTTGTTTACATTATTAATATTCTTGGATACTACAGTACTTCTTTGAAAGGAACCATGCGTTCTTTTTTATGATCACATCTCTGGATCAAATTAGTAGAATCGTCCTGTAGCTAGGCTAGCTGCAGTCTAGTGTTCAACTTTGGAAGAGAAGGCCTTGCATGCATGCATGTGTAGCTGAGCCCATCAGCCCATGCATGAGGGGGTACGTTGTACTGCTGTTGGCCTGTTGCTATGTATGAGAAAGCGTGCATGTATATTAGTATGAGTACAAGTTATTAATTAACTCGCAGAGTATGTACGTTCATACGTACAGTGATAAATGCAGAACGAAAATTAATCGAGAGTCCTACAAACACCTCACTTATTATATATTTATCTAACTAATACTCTATTCAACTTTGATACATAATGAACATTGCAAACTACATGTGTAGTCCTAGGCATCACGAAGCCACAACGTGGCTTCACCCGTGATGCCTCTCTACCGTCACTTCTTTGATTGGTCTTCCTCCGTTCGATCCCCCGATTCATCCACCACCACTGCACCACCCAGCCTTATCGGCGCTCGAATGGTGCAACAACGCTATTGAGGCCTACCAGACCGACCTCCTCCCTTCCCCTTCATGCTTCTCCTCATTAAGCCACGGCAACGGAGATGTCCTCGCCTCACTATCTTCCTCGTCTCTAGCGACTTCCCATCACTGGAAACACCACCGTCCATCGTCTCTTGACCACTTCCTCACTTTCACCCCACCGCCTTGCCTCGTAATCACTCACTTCACTCTGGCGGTCCGGCCCCACCATCGAAGACGCTACCGTTGCCTCGTCTCCTAACCACTCGCTTTATTTTGTCCCGCTGCTAACACTAGCTCACTGTTTGTGGTCTTTGTCGTCGTTATCTCCCTGCCCACCCGTTCTGCTGCCCACCTCCTCTAATGGCTATCATTCTAACGCCGATCAACTTTTCCTCTCTTCCGCCTTTTTTACTAGGACCCTAACCTAGAACCCTAACTGGTCAGGCCATCATCATCTCGCCGTGGAGGAGGGGTGTAGCATGAATCACGGCATGGATCTAATGGTGGAGGATTCAACAGAAATTCAACATAACCTAATGGTGGGGAATTGATTTCTGTCGTATTTGCCGGGGTAGAAACGCTGAACCATGCATGTGTACATAGCTAGCTCAACCACTGCCAAGCTGCAGGTGCCGTGTTGAAATTCGCACGTGTGAGTACTGTGCAAAAAGGAAAAATGAAATGAAATGAAACTGCATGCATGCACGTACGTACGCCGTTTGATCGAGGAAGAAGACGACGACGCTCGTACAGTGATCTCTTGATACGTACTATATGCATGCATGCATGACCAGCAGCTAGCTAGCTAGCCAGCCAGCGTAAGGTCTCATCGTACGTATGATCGAGCTATGCCTATACGGCTATATATATATATATATATATATATATATATATAGTATGGAGTACTACTCTATAGAACGAGAGATATTCAAATTCTATGTCTCATATCTAGCTTCGTAGTACTAAGATATATTTCATTTTGCGTAAAATACATGACCAGTCTGAGTAAAAGTGTCACTTAGTTCCATAAATTTGAAAATTGTACATTGAGATCTATGATCTTGTTTTAATGAACTATAACCGGTCCAAGCCGTGTTTAACTAGAGCTGACCGTCTACATTGCGCTCTATGTAGGCAACATTTTGCATCTGGACCCATACGCATCTCGATGTAGTAGTAATTTTGTACTTACCCCCCCTTGCCACAGTAGTCGTCAAATTCCCCCCAAATCCCTTCATTTCTTTGCATTCCCCTCGATGGCTAGGGTTTGCGATGATGAGGACAGCGTTCGGAGACAGCGAGGTAACAATGGTAGGGGCGCCGATTCATCTTCTCTCTTAAAGTTGAGGTCCATTGCAACCGTCTTGTCGACGAGGAAGGTGTGTCACCTATCGAGCAATACTGATCGCGCAGTCCAAATTGACGCATCAATCACCTCGCACCGCCGATGATCGTCAACGTTATCCTCGCCCTGCTTAGGTCTCTCCCTCAGAAGCGTCGGGGGGGGGGGGGATGCAAAGGAACGAAGGAATTTGGGATATTTGGGGGATTTTGGTGAATACTGTAGTAACAGGGGTGTAAGTACAAAATTACTATCACATTGAGATGTGGAGGGACCGGATGAAAAATGCTGCCTATATATGTGGAGCGCCACTTATGCGGTCAACTATGGTCAAACGCGCTTTGGACCGGCTATGGTTCATTAAAACAAGATCATAGATCTGGATGTGCAATTTTTAAGTTTACGGACCTATATGACATCTCCGATCAAGTTTAAAGGCCGTCCCTGTATTTTACTCTTTTATTTTCTAGTACTAGATATTTATGGGATGGAGGTAATAAACATTGGGCTTATAGCTCATGCACTGCTCATTTCATGCATCTATAACTATATTACTATACATGTATCTCTCTCTCTCTCTAGCTCTCCGTGACCGATCGATCGATCCATGGCCTTTTTCGGCCGTCTAGCTAGCCAGCTAGCTAGCTTGACTGTGTGTTGTGTTGATGCATGCATGCATGTCGTATTGTGATTGGAGCATGCATGCAGATGCAGACGTAGCTAGCTAGCTAGCTAGCTAGCTAGCTATATATAGCGCATGTATCCGATCGATCGATCTGGTGTACGTACGTACAAGCTAGGCCCGGTTCAGTCGTCTCTACTCCTCAGAGAGATAGAGAGAGCGTGTGTACTCTATCGATCGATCGCATGCATGCGTTTTCTGGCGATCACCATCATATATTGCTATGGGATATATAGATCGATATACAGTACTCCCTCCATCCAAAATATAAGGAATTTTGAAGGATTACTGTCCAGATTATAGTAATAGAATGTGTCACATCCCTTTAAATTCCCTTATGCTATAGGACGTATGGAGTATATAATACGAGTGCGTAAGCTAGACTAGGATATTGTGCATATTAAAGGGGAGAGGATTTTACTCACTTGAGAGGGGATCTCCTCTCGCCTAATTTTCTTCTCTCAAATTTAATGTAAATGGTTGTGAGAAAAAAATACCAGAATAATTTGGCAACGTAAAGTATACTAGCATCTTCTATCAAAAATCATATTCAAATTCGATCTACGCATTGAGAAATATAAAAAAAACAAATTTAGACATGAATAATATTGTCTTTTTTTATTTCTCAATATATGAGTTGAGTTTTGACTTGATTTTTATGGAGCAGTATATGTATACAATATGAATGTTGTCAATTTTTTTTCAGAAAATTTTACAACTATGTGGAAAGTGTTTGAATAAACAAGGGGACACCCCTTTAAGAGTTTGAAATACTTTCCCGTGTTACAAATTATGGAGTCGCGCGTACATGGAAGAATTTATTTTGAGAGGTAGGTCAAAGAAAATTAAAAGCACTAGCCACTACCTCATTCTAAAATAAAATAGAGCTATTCCTAACATAGCCTATTCTCAAATGAAACTATCTCTTCACCTATCCTATATATGATCTCAATCAATCACAAGATCATAAGCATTCTCCATTTAATTTATCCACATATTGTTTTCTTTTCTCAACCAATCATATTTTTTTCAATTATTTTCACCTTTTTTTAATATCCGCGTTAAACTGAAAAATACTTATATTTTAAAACGAAGAAAGTAGCTCTTCCATTAGTTGCATGCTACCGTTGGGCCTCCAGCAGCCCAGTTGCTCATAAGCTTTCCCTTGTCCTTGTCCTTTTGCAAGCTACCTACCTTTTTTATGTCAGATTATTCTCCGAATTATTAAAATAGACTATTTGTTCCACGTTTTAAAAAATAAGTTTTTCTCGAAGTTCTTTTTACAATTTAAACCACTTGCTGTAAGCTATATATTTTAAGTTTGTTTTTAAAATATTTAATTTATCTCAATAATAAAGTAGATAATTCACCGTAATAATCTAAATAAAAATAAGCAGGGATTGCCTTGATTCAGACTCATTATCCACAACGAGCATTCCTATGTGTCAACCCATTCAACTGAAATCTTGCAAATCCAAATGGAGGTGTGTAAATTATGCTAATGGATGACAAATTATTACGTAAGCACGCGGGAATGCCTCCCCAAGCTTCTAAACGGTATAATTGTTTTTAAAAAGAACTTTCTTATTTAGCATTTCTTAATTTCAGCTTCTCAATCGTCTAGCTAGTATTTCATACATTCAATTGTCTTCTCGAATAATAATTGTAAACTATTTTTCCAACATGGACCAGAATGGTCATTGTTGTGGATGGAAATCGTCTCACAAGAGGCAAAACTACATTAGTTTCAAGTAGCATATTAAAAGGGAAAGTATCAGTGTTGTTGTGATAGAGTCATAGTTGTATAACTCTATCTACTATGATTTAAATCTTGATTTAAATCTTGATGCTCACGAATATTACATGTACATATGCAGATAGACTTTCAACAGGCTTTTAATAAGATCAATGATGTGCTAGCTACTAGCTAGCTAGTTTCTATTTCTCTAAGCATATGTTAAAGACACATTAGCGATGGTGTGAGTGTGATGTTGCTCGTGTAATGATGCGTGTGCGTGTTTGTCTACCGTATAATAAAAAAAGTAGCATATTAAAAAAAGAAGAAAATAAAGAAACATAAGACATCGTTCTCTGCATGACGCGTGCGTCGATCGATCAGCCCAGCAGGTGTCAAACAGCCTCTTTAGCCCAACAATGTTAAGGATGGAAGATGGGCCTCCAGTCAGCCCATGACACTGGCAGAGGAGTATTTTATTCCTACCTCCGTTTTTTAATAGATGACGTCGTTGATTTTTTCTCACATGTATAAGATATAAATCACACTTAAAGTACTATGAGTGATAAAACAACTCATATCAAAATAAATTATAATTACGTAAATTTTTTGAATAAGACGAATGGTCAAATATGTAAGAAAAAGTCAACGGCGTCATCTATTAAAAAACGGAGGGAGTACTACATTACTTCATATTTTTTTCTGTTTGTGATTTCTATTTTTATTATTTATTAGATAATGGATAGAAATCTACAAGTGGATACAGTAGAAGTTACATGAGTTGTTAAACTCCAAGCCTCAAATCCGAGGGGAAAAAAAGAAAGAAATAAAGCTAGTAGAAGGATAAGAAACAATCTATCTATATACTAATATAAAAAGGAGGAGTTGTCCCCTCCAATGCTACATGCCAAATCATCCGGACTAACCTGGACCGTCCATCCGCGCGAAGTTTTCTCCACCGCACGATTTCACAGGCGAGGATTCCGCGCGAAGACATCGCTCCTCCTCCACCCGCGGCCGCGGAGACCGCGCACTTCTCTTCCTCGCTCACTCCTCCCCGCGTCCTCGCAGGAGCGACTCCCCACTGCCTCCGCTCCTCCGCGTCCTCGCCGGAGCAGCCGCGGCCGTCCTCCTCGCTCCCGCCGCTACGCCGTGGCCGTCCTCCTTCTTCCCCACCGCCGCGCCCCGCTGCCGGCGCTACGCCGCGTCCTCGCCGGAGCCGCCGCCGTATCGTGCTTCTCCCACTCGGATCAGCCGCCGGAGCCGACTTCGGCCCCTTCTCCACCGCCGGAACTGAACTCGACCTCGGCCCCTATAGTACAAGTAAGTCCCAAAAATCCTGTGTATTTCCCTAATGTTCTCCGTACGTGTGGGAATTTTAATCTTCTTCCTTGTTGAGCATTGGCCTGTAGCATTTGGTAGTTGAAAAGACGATCTGAAAACAAGTGACCATGATTTTCCTTTTTTTTGTTGGAGTTAGTGAACAATCAGATAATTACATTGAGGTGATCTCACTCGCTGCCGTGCCTCCTCGCGACTCCCCGCCGCACGCCACCGCATCGCGTGCCCCTCCGCTCCCAGACCGGCGCTCACCTCTCTCCTCCGTTCCACCATCACAGGGGGCAGTGAGCCGGTGAAAGTCCCCGTAGTAAGACCAAGGATTGTGGCTTCTGCGACGACCCCAATTCCGTTGGGCTCCACGATTTCTGACTCCCTCGGCCTCAACGGTGCCCCTTGCCCGTCTGACCTTTCTTTATGTCTGTCGTTGAAGGATTTGCAGTGGTGGTTGGTTAATGGTTAGGCAGGTTGGTTTAATCTGGTATATATAGGATCCTAACTCAGGTTGTTTCCTTTGTCGATCCATTGCTTTCACTATTAGATGATCAGATTTGGATGCCGAATAGTGTGCTAAAGATGATGTCCGTCATATGCTAATTTAATTGCCAAATTGCAACTTGTTACTCAAAGTATCTCGCTGACTGTACAGCTCTGATTCAAGGAACTCTCTTATATTATTTGGATTATGGGAGCTTTCTGTTCATCTTTGCAAGCTGATTACTCTGACCACTATCAAGGTATGCAGCCGCTGTCTGCTGACATTGGTCTTAAGGTGTTATCAGAATTTACTAATATTTCTGGTATACTTTTTCTATACTTTATTTTTTACAGATTTGTTGTGTC
This sequence comes from Oryza sativa Japonica Group, assembly GCF_034140825.1. Classification (NCBI taxonomy): domain Eukaryota; kingdom Viridiplantae; phylum Streptophyta; class Magnoliopsida; order Poales; family Poaceae; genus Oryza; species Oryza sativa. Next base: position 26,998,996 of record NC_089042.1, read on the forward strand.
CAATGTTTAGCCTAAATCTGTAGATTGGATATTAGTGACCATTTGTATGAGCAGATGGATCAATACATACAACCAATCAGTCTTGCCTTTGGACATCAATATGTTATTTTGCACGCAGATTCCTTAGTTTGTCACACTCTAACATGAGATAATTCTTGGAAATTCTAGAAAGCTGGCTAGGTTTCTAGATAATCCCTTCTTTTATTTGATGTAATCATCGCTTGCCTGGCAGCTGCATCATCAATGGTTTGCTGGCCCCTCCTTATTTCAAATATTGGCTTATTCATGTCCTATACAGGAGGTTCCGGTTGTATTTATATAGGGGAATGTGTTCTCTGATTTAGTAGTACCCTAAGTTTTTGTGTCTAGACATCTTTTTGAAACAAAATGTCGCTTGACAATTAGCTTTACTGGTGGTCATATTTCTCCAATTTTACATTGCTCTTTCCCGTGTTTATAATTAAGAGTTACTGGACCAAAGCAAAGATTACTCCCTTTCACGTATGATGAAGGCTTATGAATGTGTTCATTTTTCCTTCTTTTCTATGCAGGTAAGGGTGGATGGTCTGAACATGGAGTACTGCGGTGGTCTGGTCAGCAATAAACAGGTGGATCGGTTGGTACCTGATTCAAGCTAGCCACGGTCCATCTCCAAGTATATTTTTCTAACCCATTTACAACTTTGTCCAGTCCTACCATTAGTTTCCAGTGAGTACAAACCAGTTTGATTCAAGCTAAATAAAGTAATTCTTTTCTTCACAATTCTTGTAGAAAATATTAGAAAAATCCACTTTGATTCAAGCTATACAAAAAATAATGTAAAAAGATCACGATGATTGTATTTTTAGCACTTAATGTTTAGTGGCAACGTAAGAGTTAAACCACCCATAGTTTGTGCCTTCGTGGTAGTCCTATACCTTGTGCGCTGGTTAGATCCTAATTGGAATCGCCTCTATTATATGGTCTTTGTATGGGAGAGTTGTGTGCAAAATAAAATCATATTATGTTCCTAAATTTTTGCAACTTGTAAAGGCTCCTTCGGCTGCTGTCACCCAGCCACGGAAGCATGAGCCAGGAAATGTCGCATAAGCTGAATCTGAAATGCCATTCTTCTTTGAGTAAATCCCTTATGTACACATGAAAACTCACCTAATATTTTCTATACCCTCGAATTTTACACGATCCTCTGTGTACCCCTGAAATTTCGTTTTGATCCCTTCCATGCCTCTCCCGTTAGGTTTCCATTAGATACGTTGCTCAAACCGTGTATTGTGTTGTCAGTATTTTTAGAAAATACCAAAATGCCCCTGCCAACCCTAACTAAAGTTCCCCTTTCCTTCTCCCGCATCCTCTTCCACGCGAACGGCCTCTGCGCGCCGCCGTCCCGCTGCCCTCCGGCCACGCGCGTCGTCGTCCAGCCGCCCTCCCGCCGCGCGGGGCGCCGGCCACCACCCCTCTGGCCGCGCGCGCCGTCGTCCAGCCGCCGTCACGCCGCGTGGGGCGCCGTCGTCCAGCCGCCCTCCCGCCGCGCGGGCGTCGCCGGCCACCGCCCTCCCGCCGCACGAGCCGCCGGCTACCACGCCCCTGCCGCACGGGCAGTCGGCCGCCGCCCCTCCGGCCGCGCGCGCGCCGTCGTCCAGCCGCCGTCACGCCGCGCGGGGCGTCGCCGGCCACCGCCCTCCCGCCGCGCGCGCCGTCGTCCAGCCGCCGTCACGCCGCCACCGCCCCTCCCACCGCGTGAGCGTCGCCGGCCACCGCGCCCCCGCCGCACGGGCCGCCAGCCACCGCCCCTCCCACCGCGCGGGCCGCGGGCCGCCGCCCCTCCTGCCGCGCGGGCATCGCCGGCCATCTCCCTCCTGCTGCCACTCTAGATGGCACTCTTCCATCTACAGGGGTGTTTTAGACATTAGGAACCACACATAATGTGAAAATGAAGGAAACCTAATGGAAAGGGCATGGAAGGTATCAAAGCAAAATTTTAGGGGTACAGAGGGGATCGTGTAAAATTGGAGGGTATAGAAGAGATTAGGTGAGTTTTCATGTGTACACAAGGGATTTACTCTTCTTCTTTCATTTTGCACCGTTGTGAATTTGCGATCCGAGATGCGCTTTCCTGCCCTTATGTGGCCACATAAGCTGCAACTCTCCGATCAATGCCTCTCCTCACCAGCAATAGTAGCGGGAGAAGCCTAGGTTCAGCAATCAGGAGGGAAGGCAGCAAGGTTCGTCAGCTCTAATCCAAAAACACAGCTCCTCAATGCACAACTTTTCTCTGTAGGTGAAGGCCCTCGCTCCTGCAAACAACAGGTTTCTGATGATTTTATGAATGAGGCTCCTCTTTGGATGTTTGCTTCTTATATGTGTTTTATTTTACATTAATTAATTGCCCTTCTGACAAAAAAGGGAGATATCAGATTAGACAAACTAAGAACTGAATCCTATGATGCAGGCAAGCAATGGCATCCTCTGCAATCAATAAAGGTTTCCACTTTTCAGCACTCCCAACTAGCTTTTTCTTTTAGTTTCAGTAAGAACTTTGATTGAATGTTAAGTACGCCATCATCCTCCCAAGAAAATGTGGAACTGCATGTTGCATGTTGGTAAATAATAATTGATAAAAGGTACTGACTGCAAAACCCAAAATTGCAGTCACCAATTGCTTCTAATAAAATTGGTGCACACATGTTTTAGTTTCCTAATAAAATAATTTGCTGGCAATTGTGGCATACTATAAAGCCCATGTCCTGCTTTACCTTGGACAGATAATAAGAGCATTGTATATACCCATAGGTGCACTTACAATTATCCCTTTTTCTTGGTGTGTGCAGAAAGATAGTTTTGCAATTGACTTGGCATATTTACTGTTAGTGGCAGCGATCATGGTTATCACTCTTTCAAGTAATAATGATGTTGCCCTCTTGATAAAAGTTATTCTCTCTTCAGGTTTTCTTTGCATATATTTCAGATTTTTATTGATTGCACATCAGTGACTATGTTTGATGCTTTACAATACAAAATTCCTTTCTAAATTTGTAGGAAAGCTGGAAAAAAAATCGGAACATAAGTGCAGAACTGACCTTTTGGTTAAATCTACCGATGACTGATAATACTATTTTGTTAGTTCATTGTGTGGCGTAATGTTTTGAACTGTTCGATAAAATCCCTGGTAATCTTTTTTTTGTTTTCATCTGTTTGCATTTGCAAAGCAACTCATTTAATTAGCTAGCTTTAGGTTGCTTAATTACATTTTTATATAGCTAAAGTTTCTCCTCCTTTATTTCAAGTAAAGATGTTTCTTCTCTGGAATTTTGATATTGTAGAGTTCTAATGAGTTTTAATTACTAACGATATAAGGCATAAATTTTATCCATCAATATATGCTTCTGATTATTTCATATATTATTTTCAATAGATGGAGCTTGGCTCATAAATGCAATGGGTGATTTATGGCCTTTAAAGGGTTTCACTGCATAAGGTATTGTGATTTTAGGCAGTTTTAGCAGCCTTCCGAGCTAATGCACATCAAAATAATTTTCTTGCTAATATGTGTATTTAACAAGAAATAACCGATTCAGGCAATGAAATCGCTTTCCAGATTGGGCTATAATTAATTGCTCAGCAAAGATGTCGAACTAGATATGTAGACTAATCCTAATAGGCAAGGAAAAAAAAGAGGATATATTCACAAAATGATAAAGTTGTTTCCAGAATGTTCACACTTGGTATATTCTTTTTACTTCAATTAAGGCAACCATGTTGAATACTATTTTGATGATGATTTTCTGAAATACCACTGTGATGACTATTTTTTGGAAGTGAAAGAGATAAATTTCTACTTGCATAGTATATAAACTCATTGGTAATCATGTAAATGCCATTTTAATTTCAGATCAAGATGAGTATATTTGAAGTAGCGGGGTGAAGAGAAGCTATTATGTACATGGTGGAGCTGGAGATGTGGAGTCATTTTTTTGGATTATATAATGTAGACAGTGGAGTTCATTTCAATGCCATAAAGACATATATTGCTCTGAGCTTTTCAAATGTTTATCGAGCTTTATATGACAAATTATGTAGCTGCTTTGCATTTTTTAGTGTTTAAAAGCGGTTATAAAGTAGTATGTCAAATTACATTAGTAGATAACTCTGAGTATGTATGTTTTGTGTGATATATATTACAGGAAAATGCAATAAATTTTGTCTTTATATGATTGCAGTGACATAAATTGTTGAAGCACGTACACGATTACTAGTACTAGTAAAAGACTCAGTTTTGAACTTCTTCGAGGTCCAAGTTTCAACCTCTTGCAGCAATAAGCCTTCCCAACGTTTTACCAAAATCGCCATCCCTTATGGAGATCTCTGCCCTAGCATGAGATGGAGGGAGGGGCGATGTGGATCTAGTCCACCCTGCCACCATCGCACCATCCCCGCCGTTGCTGATCTCATCCGTCCTCCTTCCACCACTTATATCAGTTACTGCGCTACCTGTCGATGCCGATTCCAGCTACGGACACTAGGGAGTAAGTAGCTTGTTAGCCCATAATGCTTGTCTATCAACATGATGTGACCATGCCTATTATAGATACAACTATTATTCACATCATGGATCAACAAGAAGACTTCAAGATCAAGTCGTCGAAGTGTTGGAATCCGATTCAACCACCTGTTACATTGCTGACTTCAAACGGTCACCAAATGTGCATACGAGCTTCATTTTAAGTCCACGAGTACTTAGTGCAAAGCTCTTAGAGTTTCCTCTTCAACGGATCCAACCTCATCTTCAAATTCCATTTCAGTTGGATGCAATCATAGAAAACAAGATGTTGCGTCACCTATAATTAATTAATGGGTTTACAGGCTTGTAACTTCATCTGGAACCTTGACCCAAGTGGAGCCCAATTGGGGTGTGCCCCAACCTGGTGGAGTATGACCCTAGGGACCCCTAGGTCGTCATCCTACTTCCATAAATCGCTAGGTACCGCTTTAGGATTTCTCGGGTTTTGTTTAGATTATAGTTTAACCATTGCTACTTTACCTTGTGGTTGCGCATATCGGCTAGACCGCCTAATTACTCATCTTTGGAACCCTAACTTATGTGTGTATTCGATTCCTATTTGTAATTTCAGATTACTTTTATCTTATTCTTATTTGTTTCTTTGATTTGCTTGCAAGAATAAAGTTGATCTGTACTGGTTAGATGAACAATCCAAGGAGAAGTGAATCGATTGCTATGGTGCAACACAACAATTCATCAACGTTTCTTCCAAATAGTAGTTATCATCAAATCATCGAAAGATCGGGTCAACCAGAATCGTGAGCATATCAAGTGCAGCTCAGGATAGGATGTAGTGCCGAGAGCAGACGTGCAAAGAATACGCTCCCTAAAAACTTAATCACCCACCTACCCTAGGCGCTCAAGTGAACGGAGTTCTGGAGGCCTGCTCGTCCCGAACACTCGACCAGAGATTGTAGAAGTAATGCAGGAACAGAGAAGCCTTCAGGGAGATAAGGTACCTATTCTGGAGGAGAAGAAGGATGAAGAAACAATACTCTATTCTGGAGGAGGATATAAGGTTGCACACCAGAGAAACGTTACCCTTTGCTCATCAAAACAAAATGTTAGGGAGGCAAGCAGCCGTCCCCCACGTGCCGCGACCATGGCCCGGCCCAGCATGGCGCGCGCGTGTGGTAGTCCCACCACCACCTCAACCGCTCAAGTGCTCTAAGATAACAACCTATTTAAGTTGAGCACTGGTGGAGAAACCATCTTTAGTCGGTCGGCCCAATTTTACAATAGTCCCGGTTCCAATAAAAACCGGGACTAAAAAGCATCTTTAGTCCCGGTTTAAAAGCTGAGGGGTATTTTTTGATCTTTAGTCCGGGACTAAAGATCATTTTTACTCCCGGTTGAAGAGGTTGTCAGGTCGTGTCAGGCCCCAATTATTTTTAGTCCCGGTTGGTATAAACAACCGGGACTAAAGATCCATCTTTAGTCCCGGTTGTTTAGAACATCCGGGACTAAAAATCACCCCAAGCCGCGCGCGATGTTTATCTCTTCGCGTGTCCATTGTCTGACCCTCTTCCTCAGTCTTATCCTTAGCTTTTCTTCCCCTCCACTCGTTCTCCTCCTCACTCCTTCTCCTCTTCCTCCTTCTCCTCCTCCCCTTCCTCTCTCCCCTGTCTTCCTGGCGGCGGCAGCGGCCGGCGGCCGGCGCGGAGGGCCGGCGGCGGCAAGCGCCGGCCAGCGCGGAGGCAGGTGGTGTAGGCGCTGGCGGCCGGCAGCGGCGGCTGCCTCGTGCGGAGGGCCCGGCGGCGGCGGCTGCCCGTCCGGAGGGCAGGTGGCGGAGGTGCGGAGGGCCGCCCCGTGGCGGCTGGCAGCGGAGTCGTGGAGGGCCGCCCCGCGGCAGTTGCGGAGGGCCGCCCCGGCGGCGGCAGGCAGCGCCTCGGGCCGCCCGGCATGGAATTTTTTGCTTTTTTTTCTTTTTTCCTTCTTAATGTGATGTGGATGACTGTAATTTGTGCGATCTGTGTGATTTGTTCGATCTGTGATTTGTGATGCGATCTGTGATTTGTGAATGATATTAGGAGATATGTGATATGTGAACTATCTATGATTCGTGTATCTGTGATTCGTGCTATATGTTATTTGTGATTTGTGGTGTGATTTGTTATTTGTTATTTTTATAATGATTTGGAGAGATTGAACATGAGAAAAGAAAAAACAGAAAAAAAAACTTTAGTCCCGGTTAGTTACATCAACCGGAACTAAATCTTTAGTCCCGGTTGGTGTTACGAACCAGGACTAAAGATACATCTTTAGTCCCGGTTATTTCAACCGGGACTAAAGATGGACATCTTTAGTCCCGGATTTGTAGTCCCGGTTGAAAAACCGGGACTACAGAGGGTTACCAACCGGGACTACAAACCCTTTCTCCACCAGTGGAGGTTTCTTATCATTGATTTTCAAGTTGGTATTAATCTCTTAACAATAATTGTGAGCCATGGAATTTACTAGGATTAAATTAGACCTAGCCCATCTAGTTCTAATTAACATAAGGCACAACTATCTTTTAGATGTTTCATAATACAATGCATACATTTATGCATGCCATTTAATAACATCTCTGCTTCACTAAATTATTTTTTAATTCTTTACTCTTAAAATATCTAATTTTGTTGGTTGTATGCATATTGTATTTATTAGTATGATTCAAACAGTAAGATGATAATTATTGTTTGTTGGTTTTTGGTTAAGGATGCTTGTGCCATATTGTAGAATGAAGGGAGTAGATTATTAATAGGACAAGTAGTACTTCAGCATGCTTTTATTTAAGAACACATTCTAAATGATTGGAGCGCTTATATTATGAACAGTACAGAGGGAGTGCAACAAACGGAATATTGATCATATCCATGCCAGCATGCATATTCTGTGGTCTGAACTTTTCCCGCCATTGCCACTTGGTTAATTGGAGCTGCAACTACTGATCATCATATATACGAGCAGATCAGCAGAGATGTTAATTAATTGCTGCACTTAAGCTGTATAACCATTGGGCAACTGGGGTCTAATGTCTCCCTTTAGACCTCTTCAACCATGCATATATAATTCAGTTGGGGTTCGATCAATCGGAAGCTAATTAATGATCAACTCACCTTGATCCTACTATCTACGTTGGAGTACGTAGTAGTATTAATTAATTAGTTAGTTACTTCCTTATTTTAAATATATGATGTTGTTACTTTTGGACATTCGTATTATTTAAAAGTATTATGTAACTATTGTTTATTTTATGGTGATTTATTTTATAGTTCATTTTTTTAAGTATGACTAAAATGTTTCATATTAATGTTAAACTTTTAATAAAATGAATAATCAAATATCATGTCTGTTGTAGCCTAGCGTTGTATTAAAAAAACAGAGAGTAGCTTGTACAAATAAAAATATTTACTTGTACTTCACTCAAAATTGTGGAGTAAGTACATCATTAATGCCTTTACCTAGTTAGCTCAACCTAGCTAGCCCCGTTGATGCGACATCGTGGAAGTAGTTAAGGATGTTGAGATGGCCTACTGGTAGTTGAAAGCACAATCGAGGTAGGTATATAATTTCATTACTCTAATAATAATTGTGTAATCTTGTTAAACATCTCCCAGTTACAGACTGATTGAACGTACTGTGCATGTGCCAAAAACTGGGCATCATATATATATTCCATCAACTGTCAATTTTTAAAACTAATTCTTTTTTAGAATAACTTTTGCGGTAATTCTTAATTAGCAGATGAGAAAGACACGCACTCCTTTGGTTTATATTCTTGAAATCCTGTCTTCCATAGCATCAACGGCCGATCAACCCGAAGTTTCCTCAAGAGGATGAACGATGGTTTAAACGGATATTATTCATATGATTTTTGTATGTTACATTTAGACGATTTTTTTTTTAAGTAAAGGGACTCCCGGGCTCTCGGCCCTCCATTTTCATTACCAGAAATAATAAGAGCAGAAGGGAAAAATAGTTCGCAGAACCTATACTCAGACATGTCAGATCTTTTTCTACGAAGGAAAAGACACAATGTTTATGTATATTTCGTTTTAGATAATGGATAAATATCCCGATCTTTGCTTCAAACAAGTTACAACCACTTATATTACATAGTTCACTCAATATAAAACATAAAAAATCAGTAATGGCTAGACAGTAATTAATAATACCAACACAAAATAGTGTAAACATTTATTCAAAGTCTGTTCGTAAATCTTCATCCGAAGTTACCATGTAAAAAAACAAGTACATAATAGCTTTCTTATTTAGTTATGCGTAAATGATGTGTATAATTAATGATTTAATTCCATATATAGATGTAATGGCCATTTTATCACTTCTATCTCTCGTATTCACATATTTAGAAACTTTACATGGTATAAGTTCGCTATACCTTTATCACATCATTAATGTTCATGCACAAAATTAACTTAGAAATTTGAAAAATTGAGTGCGACCTTGGATTTAGTATTTCTTTAACCAAGACATATGAATTTCTTAGCAATGTTTGCTATGAGTATAAAATATCATCTTCAGTTCACATTATAAAATGCTTTGACTTTTTCTTTTAAGGTTAACCAAGTATATAGAAAAATATCGTAAAATTAATTATTTCAACACCAAACTAAATCAGCATACTATGAAAATATGTTTAATGCTACATTACTAATTTAATGCTATAAAATCAATCTCCTGTATTTCTCTATAAAATTTATAGAAATTTGACTCATAAAAAATTCAAAGCGTTTTATAATATGAAACGGAGCGAGTACAAGTACAATCCAAGATTACTGATCACAAAACGCAAAACAATTAATAGGTACATAAGTGAACATATCCCCTTGTAAGGCTTTGTAGAGTCTGATTATACATTTTCTTTTTCGGGGGATTATACATTGAGATTTACTCTGATAAAAAACAAAAATATCTCAAGCTACCGGCATCTCACGGTACTAAATCGTTTCCGATCGTTGGATCTAACATCCATCCCGCCTAGTTAGATCCAACGATCAGAAATGATTTAGTATCGATACATCGAGATACTTTTTGCTAGATCGAAGCAAAAATCTCTTATACATTATTTGCACGGCACAAGAAGAAGAGCAATTAAGAGATGATGAATACGTATTAATTCAAGCTGGTGGTCTTGCAGTGCCCATCGCCGACTTGAAACTAAGTCCAGTGCATCCACGGAAGAGCTCATGGATGAAGTGTCCCATGGCGTTGCCCGCCAACCCGGCGCAGCCGACGAAGCAGCCGCCGCCGCACACGCATTGGCCACAGCAGCAGCACGGCGGGACGCCGTCGCGACCGAGCGCGCAGGCGAGGCAGAGCTCGCTGTCCGGGCACGTCTGGCACTGGTACGACCACGCCCGCACCACCTGCCTGCCGCCGCCGCCGCCGCCGCCGGCGACGGCGTTGCACTCGACGCATCTGCGAACGCCGCCGCCGCCGTCGGGCGCGCGCAGGAAGAGCTGGTGCTGGTGCGACGGCGCGCCGGCTTGGGGCGGGAGGTTGCCGCAGCGCGGGTGCGCGCGGAAGCCGCCGCGGCCGCAGGCGAGGTGCCTGGACTTGCTGCAGGTGTACACGTGGGAGAAGCCGTCGAGCGTCATGGCGCACACCGTGCAGGCGCCGCCGGCGACGTCGGCGCGGGCGGTGAGGGCGAGGCTGTGGCCGGCCGAGAAGTGGCCCTTGGCCTTGATCCTCTCCGGGTAGCGGTAGCAGGCGTCGTGGAGGAAGAAGGCCGTGCACTCGGCGGCGGCGCAGCGGTAGGCCATCTCGCCCATCCTGACGCGGCCGCCGCAGAGGCCGCACGCCGCCCCGGCGGAGCCGCACGCCGCGCGCCTGAGGGCGCCGTGGCCGGGGTGGACGAGGTGGGAGTGGCCGCCCCCCATGGCTAGCTAGAGCTAGAGCTAGACGAAGGCACGAATGAAATTAAGATCGGCGTGTGGTGTGTATGTGTATATATAGGCGGAGCTCACCGTGCATGTGATTAATTGGACAATAAAGCATCATCTTGTTGGTCAAATCCATGGACTAGCTCGACTGGGTCAACAAACTCTTTTTTTTTACCAGCTCACACGTCATTGAGTTTCTAATCCCGAGGCAGATTAGAAAAAGGAGCAACATGCAGCCGTCGGGTTTCTGCTCTGTCCCGTGAGGACCCAATTTTCCGGCAGAAACTGCTATATATAATTCGCTACGTGCACACGGAAAGTGCACCAGAGGTTCGCGTTTTTGCTAGGTTTACCCTAATTTCATACCAGAAAATTCAGAATTAATTCCCATGGCGAGTGAAAAGTATGATCTACCGCTCCTGGACTGAGACACAAGATTCTCACTTTGGCAAGTGAAGATACGAGTCATTTTTGCACAGTAAGACCTCGATGATGCGCCTTCTGGAATTGACAAGAGGACACATGATTTGGTCCGGCGATGAGAAGAAAAGCGAACGTAAGGCTATGTCATATATTCATCTTCATCTATCTAACAATATTTTGCAGGAGGTGCTTAAAGAGGAGACAGCTGCTGGGCTGTGGTTGAAGCTGGAACATATATGCATGACTAAGGATCTGACTAGTAAGACGCACCTGAAGCAAAAGTTATTTTTGAACAAGTTGCAAGATGATGAGTCCGTGATGGACCATCTCTCCACTTTCAAGGAAATTGTTGCTGACCTTGAGTTTATGGATGTAAAGTATGATGAAGAGGATTTAGGCCTTATTTTATTATGTTCATTGCCTATCTCATATGCAAACTTCAGGGATACTATACTTTATAGCCGTGATACTCAAACTCTGAAAGAAGTTTATGATGCTTTACATGTCAAAGAAAAGATGAAGAAGATGGTACCTCTAAAGGTTCAAATTCATAAGCAGAAGGCTTGGTTGTTCGAGGCAGGCAACATGAGAAGAACACAAACAGCAAATCAAGAGATAAAAGTTCAAGTAGCTACCGTGGGAGATCAAAGTCCAGAGGCAGGTATAAGTCATGCAAATACTGCAAGAGAGATGTACATGATATCTCTGAATGTTGGAAGCTACAGGACAAAGACAAGAGAACCGGAAAATATATACCAAAAGGTAAGAAAAAAGAGGAAGGTAAAGTCGCAGTTGTTATTGATGAGAAGTCCGGTGCATAATTGCTTGTTGCTTATGCTGGTTGTGCACAAACTAGTGACCAGTGGATTCTTGATACTGCATGCACCTATCACATGTGCCCGAATAGGAATTGGTTTGCCACCTATGAAGCTATCCAAGGTGGTACTGTTTTGATGAGTGATAATACACCATGCAAGGTTGCAGGTATTGAAACATTTCAGATCAAGATATTTGATGGCTGTATCAGAACATTGTCAGATGTGCGGCATATTCCAAATTTGAAGAGAAGTCTCATCTCTTTATATACTCTTGATCGCAAAGGGTACAAATATTCTGATGGAGACAGAATTTTGAAGGTAACTAAAGGCTCTCTTGTTGTGATGAAAGCTGATATTAAATCTGCCAACTTGTACCATCTGCGAGGTACAACTATATTAGATAATGTTGCAGCAGTTTCAGATTCATTATCTAATTTAGATGCTACTAATCTTTGGCATATGTGTCTTGGGCATATGAGTGAAATTGGTTTGGCAGAATTAAGCAAGCGAGGATTGCTAGATGGACAAAGCATCGGGAAGCTCAAATTTTTTGAGCATTACATCTTTGGCAAGCATAAGAGGGTGAAGTTCGACACATCTACACATACTACTGAAGGTATTCTTGATTATGTGCATTCTAATTTATGGGGGCCTGCTCGTAAGACATCCTTTAGAGGTGCTCGTTACATGATGACTATCGTTGATGATTATTCGCGGAAAGTTTGGCCTTCGTACTGACAATGGGATGGAGTTCTGTTCTAAGATATTTAAATCAAATTGTAAGTCTGAAGGCATTGTGCGTCACTCCACCGTTCCTCACAAACCTCAACAAAACGGCGTAGCTGAGCGTATGAATAGGACAATTATATCAAAGGTCCGTTGTATGTTGTCTAATGCAGGTTTGCCCAAACAGTTTTGGGCGGAAGCCATTTCCATTGCTTGTTATCTTATCAATTGGTCACCCAGTTATGCCATTGATAAGAAGACTCCAATTGAGGTATGGTCTGGTTCCCCAGCAAATTATTCAGATTTAAGAGTATTTGGTTATACTACTTATACTCATGTTGATAATGGTAAATTGGAGCCTAGAGCTATTAAGTGCATTTTTCTTAGTTATCCGTCTGGTGTGAAAGGCTATAAGTTATGGTGTCCTGAAACTAAAAAGGTTGTGGTTAGTAGAAATATTGTCTTCCATGAATCAGTTATGTTACATGATAAACCTTCTACTAATGTTTCTGTTGAGAGTCAGGAGAAAGTAAGTGTGCAAGTGGAGAGCACTTGATCAGTTCGGGCATGCACTCTGAGAAACTAACTCGTGACAGAATCCAATGACCTGCCACGGATACACAAACAAATGAAGAACTAACCAGCTAAATGTGACAGGCTTAGTCTAACAAACTCATGAACGTAGATGCTTTGGTGCAGCGGCCTTTGCTAGCGCCGCTGCTTTTCGGGTTTTAATTTCTTGATGCAATACAAAGAAAAGAATGCATGAATACCATGGCCTTAATCACAACACATGAACACGTACGCACGATCCACGCACCCATGCACAACTAATAACAGAACGAAAATGAACAACTCAAGGCATAAAAGCAGCAAACTCAAAGTTCAAAAGAAAAAAGAAACGAAAACGCAGAATGTGTTTGCTCGGACGATCGATAGAGCTGAGTCAGATTGGAGTACCGCATCCGCATCCCATTCCCCACATGAGTCCCTTGATGAACTTCCCCGCGACGATCCCGGCGCAGACTGCGCCTTGACCGGCGTCGGCGCCGCCGCACAAGCACGTCGTGTCGTCGCCGTTGCCGTCGCCGTCGCGGCCCATGGCGCACTGGAGGCAGAGCTCGACGTCCGGGCACGCGCTGCACCGGTACGACCACGCCGTTTCGCCGCCGCCCCTGTGTCGAACGTTGAGGCACTTGCGGCGGCGGCCGTCGGCCGGCGGCGGCGCAGCCGCGGTGCCTGCTCCGACGGCATACGTACACGTGGGAGTAGCCGTCGAGGCTCCTCGCGCACACGTCGCAGCTGCTGCCCGCGGGGACGACACCGCCGCCGTCGGCGCGGGCGGTGAGGTCCAGGCGGTGGCAGGAGAAGTGCCTGATCGTGTTCGGTCAGCGGCGGAAGCAGGCGTCGTGGAGGAAGAAGGCCGGGCACTCGGCGGCGGCGCAGCGGTAGGCCATCTCGCCGAGCTTGATGCGGCGATGGCAGAGCCCGCACATCGCCCCCTGGGTCGAGCACTTCTCGCGCCTGAGGCGGTGGTTGGGGTGAGACGGGTGGGAGTGGCCGCTTCCCATGGCTAGCTAGCTACTCTGCAGCTGAATTCTTTCGAAAACTTCAGCTCGTCGATCGAAACAGCCAATATTCTTCTTATTCAGATTCTTTCGAAAACTTCAGATAATCTTGCGCTAGCTGTTTGGTTCGATAAAAAATCTTGAGATCGATCTCCAAACAAAACCGCGCGCTGATCTCTAAAGTATAAGCAGCTGGAAACAAAATCTTCAGTGCTTTTCTTTTTCTTCTTTAATTTTTGGAACTCGATGAAGCTCAGCTGATCGTTGGGTTGGCGTATATATATAAGTCCCGTGCATGCATGACTGATTAGCAAGAAGCTCAGGTGTAGTAATTATTAAGGTGCACGTTCTCAAATTCAAACATTTTGATTAGGGCAAAACCAAACCAAAAAAAAAACACGTTATACTAGTAATAGTCCACACGGGCTGGCTCGATCGACGCCGCGTCGATAGATCGATCCATCGATCGGGGGACGTACGTACATCCATGGAACGAACACCTCAACGACAACAACGCCATTCCATCTATAGCTAAGCTAGCTACCCGGCCCTCCCCCACGCTTTGAGTTTCGCGCGTTAAGTCCATGCAAGTTGGGTGAAAGCTACAAGTGTGATGATGATGTATAAATTTAGTAGTGTGTGCTGAATAAATTAATACTCCTTCCTTACTATATACTCCCTCCGTTTCAAAATGTTTGACACCGTTGACTTTTTAGTACGTGTTTGACCATTCGTCTTATTTAAAAAAATTTAAATAATTATTTATTTTTTTCATATCATTTGATTCATTGTTAAATATACTTTCACGTACACATGTAGTTTTACATATTTCACAAAATTTTTTGAATAAGACAAACGGTCAAACATGTGCTAAAAAGTCAACGGTGTTAAATATTTTGAAACGGAGGGAGTATATACAGAATTTACTTTAATTTCTCAGTGTGCCTGCTAGCTTGTGTGGTTGTGGATTGGGGAACACAGCTTGCTTAATTTAGCTGCATTGTGTTTTAAGGCCTCTTCAACCCTGATCAGGACCTGTGTGCTGGTATAGCTACCTAGCTAGATAGGGTTGACCTGGCTCAGAGTGGTATGTAGGCCTCGAGTCACCTAGCTACGTCTTGACCGCAAGTCAACCATATAGGTCAAATCAATATATTCGAATTTTGTGAAAAGTAGTTATTAAGACAACTTATGAACGAAATTGTTCATTTGATTTATTTGTAATGTTATGACATACTATTACCATGTTTATAGCATATTTTAATTAAGCAAACTTGGTACATGTATATATTAAAATTACAGTGTTATTACTCTCTCTGTTTCAGATTATAAGTCGTTTTTACTATGATCGAAACGGAGAGTAATGAAAGCAAGTTTAAAATGCCTACCTTCCCTGGTCCGTTACTCGGCCCATTGTGTCAATACCACTACAAAACTAAACTGGTGCCTGATCGAGCTAGGGTTTCGATCATCAGCCACTCCGCGCTGCATCGCGATGGGGCGACGAAAGCAGCAGCGTCAGGAGGCCGCCGACGACGACGACGTCTACGTCGCTAGGTGAGAACAATCTTATCTCGCTAGCTAGAAATGAAATTAAGAACAAATTAAGGAAATCCCTTGCCAAAGTCGCGTCCATCATCTTTATATTTTGATGATTGCTTGGCAGAAATCTTAGGGGGATGCCGTGGTTAGTTTGGTTGCTTTTCGAGACGCCCTCCGGATTCGCAATATTTTCCTTCAATAGCTACATCTTCGAAGAAGAGAATGCAATCGAGGTAATATATTGTGCGTCTGCGTTTTAAATATTTCTAATTAAGTTTCCTGCCAGCCTTACTGGTTTCTTGCTTCTACTCATGCAGCACATTTGGGCCAACTTCGTCATGGACTATATAGCAAAAAAATATGTTAGTATATCTCTCTCTGTAGATCTCTAATTTGGTTTTTCTTGTTTAAATTTTTTTCATGCGTTGAGAGAATCGTCGACATGATTACTTGGGGTTGTTAAACTTTGTTATGTCAACAAGTGCTCAATAATTATGATAAATTAGTTAGCATAAGACGTGACTCTAGCTAGTGTGATGCTGCTAGTTTTTTAAAAAATTAAAATTGATTTCCTAGCAATGCACTATGTATCAACACCTAATGCAATTTCCTACTGTAACAACCTGTCGCTGCTAGAGGGATGTGATCCTTAAGACGGTACACTGGCTGCTTTTCCAAAACTAGCTAGAAACCATTTTTTATTGTAACATATGGACCAATTCCGAGGTCTGCTGAAAGACTACTCGATCTTGATAAAATTAAAGACTGGATTTGTTCTCTCCTGCCACAGTTGAGAATTGAGACATTTTGCATGTTGGTTGAACTCTATCTATCTATCTCTAAATCTCTCATAGTGGTCATCTTTTTGTGCTTTTTCAGCTCTGGCTGAAACAATTTCAAAAGTTTGAGGACAAGTCTGCTGCTATTAATTGTACTACTGGTCTTGGTGAAGAACTGAGAGATATGCTGAAGATTTGGTGCCGTCGTGGGGAGAAGCTAATGGTTGGAAGCCAAGAATACAAAGAAATAATCGAAGCAGATCAGGAGCTGAAGGTAATCAATTAACTACATGAGTACGTGAATAACATCGATTACATTTTTCACTGGTCTTTGCACTTGCAGGGAGTAACATGCCTGCATAATGATTGTGATGGAGGTGATGTGGGGGATCAAGAATCTCATGCACATTTTAGTGCCTGAAGAACAAAAGGTGCTGACCAAGGAGGAGCGCCTCCCAGTGAGTAAAGGATTATAAATGATCCTGCACCGTTATAAATTTGATGTTAAGCCAGTGATGGTGAATTTTTGTTCACAGCATGTCTTTACCTGTACATATCTGTCATAGCTAGTGTCATGTACTGATTCAATTTTGGATTGAAACCCTTATTGTTGATCAGTTCTTTTTGCTTAACAAAAGACTCTCCACTCCGCAGTTCTTCTAGAAACTCATTTAGCTATTAATCTGTATTGCCTATTCATTAGAGTTTTTGAGGTTATTCTTTAAATTTAAGGAAAGAATGATGTATCCCACTGTGGCATATATAGGGATGTGTTTATCTTGTTCTCTGCAAATATGTTATCTTTTCAATAAAAGGGCAGGGCATTTGGTCTTAAAAAGTAATGTGTGCCCTTTTGTGTTCATCCAGATCAACAATGATATAGTGGAAACAGCTTGCTACTTATATCATTGTGACTTTCTTGAAAAGAGGCATTCCAAGGGCCTTCACATGTCAGATTATCACCTTCTGAAAATATCTGGGTTGAACAGTTCCGAATGGGATACTATGAAACTAGTAACTGCTCTGAAGAAGATAACTCGCCCTGGAGAAGAAATTGAGCACCCCCCTGAGGTGAACAATAATACTTCTACTGTTAAGACATGTTTCATATATACCTGTAGGCTGGATTGAAGTTTAATTTGTATATTTTTTCCTTTCAGATGTTTTCATCAGATGAGCTATTAAAGATAGAGAAAGATGCAGATAAATACAAGGATAAGATCTATAAGACAGCTGTCTCTGAGATCTGGAATGACTTAGTGTGTTCTTACAGTATCAAGAAGGAAAAGCTGAGACACATGCAATTCTTGGTTGAGGCGGCGGAGGGAGGTCAATCAAACTGGTAATGATTGAGGTGTTTCACCATTGAAGAAATTTCCTTATTACTCCCTCCGTTTTTAGATTGTAAGACTTTTTTGCATTGCTCATATTCATTTAAAAGTTAATGAATCTATACACATATGTATATGCCTAATTCATAAACATCTATATAAATATGGGCAATGCTAGAAAGTCTTACATTGTGAAACGGATGAAGTATGATGTAATATAGCTGGTTGCTGGTTTAAACACAGTTGTGATGTATGGAGAATGGAGCAAAAATTTGAACAATTGGGGTTTTAATTAGCCGTATTATCTAGGCAGACATAGTTCTGTTATTTTGGCGACCTATCGTTATTGGTTACTTCCTCTGTTTAAGGTTATAAAACTTTCTAGTATTGCCCACATTTATATAGATGTTAATGAATATAGGCACACATATATGTCTAGATTCATTAACATACATATGAATATGGGCAATGATAGAAAGTCAGCTTGTTGATAAAAAATATTGTTCTTAGATAGTTGGATTCCTCTGTTTCAATTTTTTTTTCTCTTATGGGTCATTTCACTACAGATAGACAATCTATCTATTTTACAGGTATCTCTTTTTTTTTAGATCTAGATGATATTCTTAAGACGAAACAAAAACCTACTTCTCTGGGATACTGTAGCTTTAAAACCAAGCTTCAGTACAGAAAAAAGAGAATACCAAAATCTTATGTACATATTTCGACCACTACAACCACTTTGCCTTCTTCGATTTCCAGTTGCAATAATTTAGATGGAAATAAAGAAACTGCATTCCTTATATACACATTTCTAAACAAATCACCAGTCTTTGGTTTAGAGGTATGATGCTCATGACAAGGTTTGTGCACAACAAAGCTGATTAGGTTGGATATAGATGAAATCAAAATGCGATGCCTGAGAGCAAGTCACAGATGCATAGAATTGCATGCCACAGTATCCACCATAACAGCTACTTCATCCGTTTCATATTCAAAATTATCATATTTGTAAAAGTATATCAAAATTGTAACATTCATGTGCTAAATGTGGGCAAATTCTCAGTCGATGAACAAAAATAGGAGAAGTGTGCAACATGAGTAAGGTTATGAATGTTTTCTCTCCAAAGATTTAACACCGTTAATATGTCCATCCAAAGTAGGGGCAAATTTTTTCTTCGTTTAAAAAACAAAACAAGGACAAAAACGAAAACCCTAAAAATAGTGGCAAAATCTATATTGGACATCAAAGTAGAGGCAAGAACGAAATTGCCCCCCTTTTCAAAAAGGTGATATTTCACATTCCATAATAAATCACAATGGCACATCTCGGTATGTACATCCAACCATCCTTCATGGAAACTAGTGGACCTACTTCAGGTTCTGAGATGATACAAAAAAACAGAGAAAGAAGCAACTCGATATGATGGATATACAAACTTACATACTATGCATGAATCATCTGCAAACAAAAACCAAGCCGTTTGCAAGATGAATATAAATAAGAATAGCCTACGCTAAGAGAATCCGGCAACGAAATGGTATATATATAGGAGAAGAAAAGGAGCAGGCACATCATGTTGCTGAAGCTTCAGAAGAACCCATAGGCTACTTCACGCCACAAACTTGGGTCATTGAGCAACACAAGCTGGGAGAAGCCTGGAGCCGGGTTACTCTTGACTTCACAACGGGCGTGGTCTGTGTCACAGAAGAAATGCTACTGAAGTGAGGGCTTTTTCCCCACCAGATTTTATCTAGTATAATCTTCTAACAACACAAGAATCTCGTCGTCGCTTGTTCCACCGTCGATGGCACACTGTAATGCCGTCCTGCCATCTTGGTCCGCAACTTGTGGATTAGCCCCCCTGCATAAATTTTGCGGAGCGAAGAAAAGTGAGACCACCTTTATGTAGTTGATCTTTTGCAGTGGACTAGTCTTTGGATTAGGGGGCATATTGCAAGATAAATGCTGAAGATGTAAGTACTGAAATACCTGGAGAGTAGAAGCTTAGCATGTATGTGTCTTCCTTTCAATATACACTGATGAAGGGGTGTCCGGCCTCTTGAATCAATTGCATTTACATTAGCTCCGTACTGCAAAAGTAATTCAACCATTCCAACATCTGCAACATGACATGCAAGATGAAGCAACGAGAAACCTTCGCATCTTTCTTCCCCATCATCTACACGTGAACTTGTGCTGGCAGGAGAAAGGGGCTCTCTAGGAGAAACTTTTTCATGTGAATGGCAATCGAAAAATACAGGGCTTCCATCAGATGGTGAGGAAGAGTGCTCTTGCTGAGATGATCTTCCAGTAGTCGAACGTGAACTATAGGACATCTCTCCATAAACTAAATTTACATTGGCGCGGGATTGCACGATGAGACTGTATACAGCTCTCTTGTCATTTGCAGTTACATTATCCCACATCTGCTGAGCTAGCTGAATCTCATCCATGCTATACTTTCGTACAAATTCCTTGTCAGCATACTGGAATTTTTAAAACATAAAAAACTCAGTATATTTTATGCAATTGAAGGAGCACCTAAGCTCAACTTACAAGTAGGACAATAATAAATAATAAACCTATTGACAAAGCATTATAGATTGTCTGGCTCATGAGTTGTAATTTTCAATAATCTCTTGGGAACTTGAACATAAGGTCCATGATAGTCAACTGACTATCACAGTGACTAAAAACTTATTCTTATTTTGTTAAACTACAAGTGCACTATCAAACATGTGATGTAACCAAAATGGTATTGATTTATATGCAATGCTACAGTTTTCAGGATTACAGTTTTCCCCTTTTCATTGTGATTGTTTGCCAATATGTATCATAGCATCAGACGACAACTTAGGTCACATATATGATATGTGGCAGAAAATAAGTCCATGAACAAGATAAAAGAGTTTTTAGGGCAAGCAAATGAAGTAAAACTACCTGTCAAATTAATAATAAGTCCAACCCATGGGTAATAAAGAACCAAAGCTGCATATGAGTATGTTGCCTCTACATCAGCCTAAGTTAACCTCAACCAACATCCTTTGTTTTCTCTTGGTTAGGTTTGCAGCCATTCACAAGATCATGGAGTGAGGCTCACACAAGCACACATACAAAGACCATAGAAGGCCAATGTATTCGCATGATATGTGATTATGTGCAGAGGCACTGTCAGCAGGGAGTTCCTTGCTTGATAATTTTCATGCGAAGGAAGCCACTTTGTGATTCTAGAAAAGACATAATGTCCTCTGTAATTGTGAGTACACTGCTTGTATAAAACAACTAAAATATTTTCCAATTCCAAGAGTAACTATGGTTTAGTGTATGTTATTCATGTGGTTGGCATTCACTTTTCCTACCATCATACCATCCTATGTAGTGGACTGGCAGGGAGTGGGAAAATTTTGGGGATGAATAAGTAAAGAAAACATAAGCACTGAAGTTGTATATACTGTTGCAAAGCCATCTCTCAAATATATGTGAGGTGTTGAATCAAGAGAGGACTTATTATGAAATTCTTCTAGATCACTGCTAATCATTATGGAAAGAGAGTCATGGTTAGACAAGGAAGTGCCTTTACTCCTGAGAAGTTAACTATCATGAATCATGTTTATCCAATCATTCTTGCAATGAACATCCATAAAGACCATTTGGTTCTCACATTACTTTTACTGATCATGAAACTCAATTGCAAAAAGGTAGTAAGTACCTTGGCATGGATAAACTTCTCTTTGGCAGAGAAAGGATCTGAGTGTTTAGGCTTGCTGACAGTGAAGTGCCATGCCGTATCTAATCCATGAGCGCTGCGGAACAATGTAGTGCTGATTAACTGGAAAGAAATAGATAAGGCAGTAAAAACATGTAAAGTAATTTACAACAATTGTAATATTACCGCAACTTGTCATCAGATTCACCATTTTTTGACGAAGGTAAAACTTCTTCCCAAACATCATTGACAAACTTGTTGCCTAATGATTGAAAGAGATTGATTACAGATGGTTCCCACACTCTGACATCAAGCGTCAGAGATCTTACCTGCCAATATAATGTACACTTAAGTTCTATAAAATAGTTAATGATACTAAAATGACTAAACCAAAATGCACAACGACATTTGAATATTCAATGAAATATATAGGCACTGTTAGAATCTAATTGGTGATATGCATATACAAATTGATGTCAACCATAAGAAATTATTCCTATAATCTGCAACAACAATAATTGTACCATGAGGCCGAGTTTCATCTAAAGACCACCAGAAAGCTGTTTAAGAAAACAGAAAGAATGATGCAAGCAATATATGTATTTTCAGTAAGGGAAAAAAATGCTCCTATAGCAGTCCTTGGGAATATGTCCGCAAAAATACAACTCACAAAATGCTTTGCGTTTCTAAGAGCTTTTAGTTCTTTGTTTTGGACTAATTTGCTGTTACAATTTTGAGTCTTTTGTTGTTTTAACCCTCTTATTGGCCAAAGAATAATCATCATTTTTTGCCCCAGGTAGCATATTGGCCAAAAGGACAATCATTGTTTTGCCCCATGTAACATAGTCCCCAAGCATGCCATGTAATACACAAAAAGCTATGATGTTCTAGACTCAAATATTACAAATGCAGACGTAGAAAGTGATCTGCATGGAATTTCACACAAGGAGACAGGAGAATGTACAGTTAAAATTATCTTAATTACCTTTGATATATGCACTCCGAGATTTCTGTGTACCCCAGAGCACTCTATGCACAGAAGTGCACCAAGGTTTAATGATGCCCAATCAGGTTCCATAGAACCACAATCAACACAAATGATATTGCCATCAACTTTCCTAAGCAAATCAATTGGTTTTTCAGGTTTCATGTTAGTCTTGTGATAATGTGTGCCTCTGACATCATGTTGCCCATTTCCAGTGTTCTTTTCCAATGTTAAGTCATCATACATGGAAGGTTCCAGATCCTGGCTAGTAAAGGAGCTACTTTCACTGGCACTGCCATCATGGCCACAGCTCTTAGGGCTTAGCAGAAAACACTGAAACAGAAGTACAGACCATCACATTTTGGTAAACGAAAATTCAACATGTCAAATACATAAACAATAAAATCTGGGTCATCGAATAGTGACCTGTTCTGGGGATTGTGAGCTAAGCAAAGATGCAATGACACCAGTAATCTTTTCAATCCAATCCATTTGATCTATTGCACTCTCTGCCTGCTCAAAAAATAGATGGTGTCACTTAAATAGGAAATATCGAATTATATTCGACATGAAGACAATATCATCTTCAATATTGTACTCATACCTGTAGTGTGTAGACCTTTGTGGGTGAAATTATTCTGAAGCAGAACCTCAGATCTGATTGTTCTGCATCCACTTTAATGGTTGATGTCAGCAAATTTACAGTATGCCGTGCAACAGATTTCTCATCATGTATAATGCCATGGTAATGAGATGAGAATAGTCTGCTCAGCAACCCAGAACCATGTTCAGTGGGGTTGCCAATGCTTCTTGGGTGACTGGAACAACCACCCTGGAAGACCAAAAGTGAAACAAAGAATAAAGGACAGGAACTTAAGTATATTGTACATCTTGGACAGAATCCTGCAGCTGCATGAGTATTTCACTAGTGCAAGGGGGACCTACAGGTGTCCTATTAATTTGCTTGCGATAGTAGTACAGCATTCCTCGACTATCAAGGACAAAAAACCTTCTTTTCCAATCAGCTCTCAAGTTTGAAGATCTTTTCGAGAGGTAACCTTGACGAATGGTCTGGACCTGAACATATACTTTGTTTCAGGAATGACAGTACTAGAATGTCTGCATGAAGCTTTAATTCCTAGTGAACCAGGAAGTGGTACCTTGCCTTTTGAGGCCGACTGCATCACTGCCTCAATCATTTTATGTGAACTTCTAGCAATCGTTTGAATTCCATCACCATTATGGGCATCAGTCAAACCATTTGATAAACGAATTTCCCGATCTATCTGCTTTTTGTATTCATGCATTCTCTCTACAAGAGAGGCTTGCTCCTTGTTTGCCCTTTCTCTTGATTGTTGTGCATAAGCAAGAACCTGCAGGAGGACCAAAGAACAGCTAAAGAAAAAATTCTTGTCCACTTCATAACATAAGAAGTTTGTGCGTGCAGCATTAAAAAGTAAGCAGCTTCGCTGTGTCTTAAAAAGATCAATATGATCATTGATGCAGCGGTTTCTACAAAAAGATTAAAAAACTGCTATTCTCCACTCAAGGGCAATTGTCAACCAAGGACAGAACCAATTAAAATCCAGTAATTAGATCATCTGAATGTATTTATCTCCAGGAGAAAAAAAAACAATATTAGGCTGAAAAAGCTACCAAAAGGTGCATAAAGCACTAAACAACTGAACTTTTCCAGGATGACAATGTCAAACCTTCTTGATAATTGAAATATTGATCAGCTACAGAATAAATCCAATCTCAATGAGATGAATTGAGGGCAGAAATCTGGGGCACTAATATTTGCATTTCATGATCTTGTAGCTACAATGTAAAACTATTTGTATACTAGAAGACTAGGAAACTAATAAGCGAGCGTGGTCGAGTTACCTGATTAATATATGGCTCCATCTGATGCAATAGGTCGTATCCCTGAATGAATATAGCAACAGATAAGATAAGTCTCACTCTTTGCATAACATAGTAGCAGAAAGAGGAAAAATATGCAATCTGGTACTTGTTTAAAATATCGAAGATGAGAATCCATAGTTGAACTAACAGCCTCCAAAAATTCAAATCTCTTCTTTGCCTCAATATGGGAAATTGAAGTGACCTAAAAAATAGTGCAGGTATGGCAAATGATGATATGATAAGAAAAAAGGCACACAGTAAGAAAATACAAGAACAAAGTCTGATCAACTGTTTCACATACCAGGTTGAAACGGGCTTGCTCAAATGAAGATCTAGCGTTGTGAAGTTCCTGGGTAAGGCCAAGTGTAAGTCAGTTTGGGGGAAGTTGCCTTAACTTAAAAAGGGTTTTGTAAGAAAGGGAAAAGATTTTACATCTTCAATGGCAGTTGTTATGTCAGCTCGTGTGCCTTTCTTCAGTGACAGGTACTTATCACGAACCTGCGATCAAATCAGCCAGCTGGCTAATCAATAATAGTCTCTCCTCCATAACATTAAATAAGCAGCACACACTGTATGGCAGTAGATTGAACAAAGAAAATAACAAGGAAGTAAAATTAGCTGAGAGGAAGAAACCATTAGCTCATTGAAATTTGACATATCACAAAACAAAACGAAATGAACCCCTTTGTCACTTTGATTGCAAGAAGCAGAGAGAGAGAGAGAGAGAGAGAGAGACCAATTACAAATACAGAGGAACCACGAATTTATCATAATAAAGTGTGACCTGAAAATTAGTTATCTTTTTTGGCAATAGAAAAAATCGAATAACATACCTGGTCATACAAGAGGCTAGCCTTGTCGAAACGCTTCCGTGCATCCTGAGTAAATGTATGAAGCAGAAAGGCATGCCATTTAATTAATCTCACCATGAATTTCAAAATTCTGTTTTCACATGAAATTATACTGGTACCTTAACATCATGCAAATCAATGTCCACAAAATTCAGCAATCTGTCATTTAGCATGTGCTCAACCTGCCAGCAAATAGACATTAACACAGATGACAGCAAGGTAAGAAAACATAGGCCGCGTGTTCCTAGAATGAAATGGCTGAAGTGAAGGTTGGGATCACAAAATAGTGTCCATCACTTCATCTAAAATTCATAAACATGTAGGTTTGTGTTGTTCATAGATGAAAACATCTCAAGTGTTGGAGAAAAAGACAGAAGAGTTAGAATTTCATCAGCACTCCATCAAAGAAGCAAATTTGATAAGCACCCGCATGAAAAGAAAGCATAAGAATTTGACTGAAATCCTGTAACAGCACATATATAAGAAAATATGATGAGAAGTGCCACTACCTGGGAGCGGAGGACTTCCTTGTATGTGCCTAGTTCTCTCAAGGCAATTGTAAATTTGGTCATAACAGGTCCTGGAGAGGAGAAATGTTCAGTATGCATATTAGAGGAAATGACCATACTAAAGACAAGACAGTTCTAGTAAAATGAAAACAGTAATTAAGGGATGAAAAGTAAACTTTTAATACAGTAGATGGATAAACTCTTTACTCAACTGTTGTTGGCTTTAATCTATATAGCTTAGTTAGATAATACCCTTTTTCTTTGTAAAATTAACTAAACACACATGAAATACATAAAGAAAACACCTTGCATACTCATATGAAAAATTTAAACAAAACAAATATCACCGAAAACATCAGATAAAAGATATGCAGGAGAATAACATGACTAACCACCAAAAGCAACACTTATAGGGTCATTGTGGCCTCCCCCAAATGTTTCGAGTGAGCTTGCAAATGCAATATCTCCATCATAAGCTTCTCCTAATCCTTCCCTGAAAAAAGGGATATGTAAATTAATGTGTCCTGGATAGCAGCAAGTTGGCAGAAAACTACGAGTAAATATGGGTTTAAATATAAGCGTGTAATGCAATGAATGGCAGTTCAACCTCTCTTTTTTTTTTTGACTGAAGCAGTTCAACCATATCATGTGTCAGGTATTGTGAAGAAATACAAATCAATTAGATGTAGATGATCACTTACGTATACTTGCGGCAACCTTTATGAAACTTCAAACATCTCTCCCTGAGAATTTCAGCACTTTCTTCCAGTGACTGTATCTGCTTTTCAGAATGCCAAAAAAATGCATACATTGTTCATGAATGAAGCAAATCCAACATGGAAAAAAAATGTCACATAAAAGAAGTTTGTGCTACAAATATGTGTTGAAATGGATTATACCCAAACAATTGCATCTCTTTAATGAGGAAATCTCCCATTCTATAATCAATAAAAAATTCAAGAGCTTTATGGATACTTCTTAATCCGTTTACATGATGAGAAACAGTTCATTGTCCCAATTGCTTGGAAACAAGCATTCAGTTATAGGAGCAGTATGTGGCTAGCTAGCAAAAATTTTCAGGCTGGCATAGACGGCACAGGGGGAAACAAACACAGCGACGCAAGTTCAAAAGGTAGTGAGTAACACACGATAATGCAGATAGGCATAATAATAAAACCAGTGAGATACGACAATCCAGACCTATCACCATTCACCAATGAGGAGCATTCGCCTTCGGTTACAAAAAGAAAGTAGCTGATCAAACACATTTGGATCATCAAAAAAAATAAAAAGAAAAAAGAAGCGCCAAATCAACCATGAATTCCAAACACTGCGCTAAAATCAGGCGCAAAAATCCTTTCCGATAAAAAAAAACAAAAATCAAGAGCAAAGCCATTCCCCCACCCATTCGCAACAATGTAATCAGCACAAAAGTTTTTTGGCTCTCTTCCGAAGAAGAGCATATGCAGCGAGACCGAATCGAGAAGCCATTGCAAAGCATTGAAGCGAAACTGCCCCACGCTTGAGAGAGGCAACCCGGTAACCCGTCCCCACGGGATAGGCGCACTCCCACCTCGCGCCACCACATTCCAACCCAGAGCCCCACCCAATGAACCCCCCGTTGAACAACCGAGATCCCGGAGGCGGAGGAGGCTCACCTGCGTGCGGAGCATGGGCGAGTCATCGAGCTTGGCGAAAAGCATGGCTGCCGCTGCTGACCACCACCACCTCCTCCTCCTCCTCCACCTTCAATGCCGCAACCGCCTCCAACCCTATCTCCACCACCACCCCCACCTCCACCTCCCCCTCCTCTTCCTCCTCGTCGCTGCCTGACCTCCTCCTCCTCCGCGGCCGCCGCCACCTCCTCCTCCTCCAGCAACCGCGGGTGGGGGTGGGTTGGTTGGTTGGTTGGTTGGTGGAGCGTCCGCGCGAGCGCGCAAGAGAGAGAGAGAGAGAGAGAGAGAGCGAGAGATGGCGGTGGCGTCGTCGCCGGAATTGGGCGATTCGCGCGTGGGGGAGAAGGGGGGGGAATAGGTCGGATGGCTCGGCGAGAAGAGAGGAGAGGAGTGGGAGCGACGAGCGGAATGGAAAATAACGTTGCGCTTTTCTCTCGCTACTCTTTGTTTTTTTTTTCTTTTTTCTTCTCTTGGAGGAGAGAGAGAAACATGTACATTTTGATTTTAAAAAATAAATAAAAATTATTGTGGTCTTTTTTTAAAAAAAAAAACTACGGCTAATTATTATAGATAATGTAGTACGAACTACGGAATTACAAGTTTAACTAAAATATAAAAAATAAGAAAATTACATGATGTGCTTTTCTTTTAAGAAAAAACATATATTTTCATCTAGGGTTAGCCAGAGTATGCATAGCCATTGTTTTCACCAATAACATATTACTTCATCCGTTTCACAATGTAAGTTATTCTAGTATTTCTCACACTCATATTGATGTTAATGAATCTAGACATATATACTAGAATGACTTACATTGTGAAACGGAGGGAGTACGAGTTAGTTGTAGTCTTTTTTCTTAAACTAAAAAAGCAGACAAAATTTTGATTAAATTTATTTTTTATTACACGGAATATGTATGGGTACATATACCATTATACACGCTATCATACTCACACGTCCATAAAAATGTGTCATATAACACACTTACCATCACTAACATCTTATTATAAAACACATCCGTAAATTGTTAATATTTGTGAGCACCTACATTTATAAAACTCGTTTTATGAAGTCATACACTCACAGCTCCACCACTGAGTTACAGCATAATGGTACTTCTCTAATTAACCTAGTCAAGTTAATCTAAAACCATCGAAAATTTAAGTCAACTATGGAAAATATTACTCCTACATGCATTTTTATTATTTCCTAATGATAGGAACAGGCACTGGATAGATGATGAGATAGAGCATTATTAGATCGTGAAATTACAGGGCCACTGCCTCACTGGGCAAGTAAGTGCGTGCTGAGATCTCCACTTACAAAAAGGAAACCGAAACAAACAAACAAGAGTGGCATGGCATGCAGAGAAAAGCTGATGCAAAATACTACTGGATGATGCTGATAGATTCCAGTCTCTGTCTCTCATCACTGTTAGTCACTAAGAGATGGAGAGAGATTAGCAGTGGGCAGCCACTAATGCGACAGTGATTATGACGCCGGCAACCTATCTACCATATCCACACACATATATATATTCTCCTATTATGAAACAAACAAAGCTACTCTACTCTACTGCTTCATAAATTTCTGCCAAAAAATTTCAATACAAAGGCAATTCAGAGACTTTTTCTTCTTGCCCTTCAGAGTTCATTCAGAATGCGCGCGCGTGGGCCCGGAATGCGGCCCTTGAGTTTCGGCTTTTTGACGGGTGGGCCCCACCATCCGGCCCATTCAAAAGATTCTACGGCCCGCGGTGCGAATGATGGGTTCGTTTCGTTCCCGCCAAGAGAAGAAGAAAAAAAAATCTGTCATTCAGTCAGTCAGATGCTGCTCATGATGCTTCTACTACGACCATCACACTATTATTATAGCACTAATGCAGGCACTAATCATGCATGCATCTGGGTGCTACTGTTCTTCCTTCCTGTACACATGATATCAGCTGATCAGCAGACAAATCCAAAACCAATAGTAGATCGATCGCCTGATCCAAGAACTAACGTATCCATGATTGGCCACTTGTGTTGTAGTACTCCTACTACTTGTAATTAAGCAGTTGGATGACACAGGAGGTTGGCTGGTAGCCAAGGCAGAGCAAACAGCAGCAACATCAACTAGGGGCCTGTTTGGGGAGCTTATAGCTGCTGCAGCTTCTCCTAGAATTTCAGCTCCCCCAAACAGTCCTGATTATCACTCAGATTCTGAGAATATATAGTTGTAGAATCCAAAAAATGAACTATAATCCAGAAGCTAGAAAACCCAGCTTCTCCAGATTCTCAAAAGCTGACTACCAACCAGCAGATTCTCAAAATTTTAAGCTTTCCAAACAGGGCCTAGAGCTCATCCAGTACGTTATACTAGTAGTACTAGCAGATGTGTTTTTCTTTGTGTTTGGTTTTGTCAGGATAGATGATGCTGCAGGCATATTGTCCCTTTCCTTGCATTAAGAAACGCACATGTGTTGGCGGATTAAGGAGGATCGGGACATACGCGACTGGGCGTCACGCTCATGCGCGCGGATAGTGGGGATGGATGGATACTTTGAGGTCCCCCTGAAGACAAAATTGACATAAATCCAGCCATGTGTTGGGCGTCATGATTGGAAGCACACGTCCAAAACACACCGTCTTTTTTTTTTCAACATAGTTTTGCTGAAAATATTGCATTTGTCTCATGGCTTCCCTTACTGTAGAAATTGATTGGAGAGCTAGAGAGCTGTGTTACTGTTTCCTTTGAGGGAGTACGTAGCTCCAGCTTCCAGGGGGGAGTCAACCCTTGTCAACCTTTTTTCCTCTCCAACTGCAGACCATGGACCTGCCCCAGGGTGACCATAAAATGCAGCCCTGTTTACCATCTCTTTACCTTAAAGAGGTTTTGTCCTGGGTTTTACTTTGTGTCGCTTCATGTCGCCATGTCGGTGCTCGCCGCGTGCCAGTGTGCATCCAGGAGACCCATGCCTCCCTGTACACGCACGCATGATGAAGATGGATTTTCAAGAGACTGAAGAGACTGGGAGCTCAATGTCGAATTGTCGACGACCTTTCAGATGCATATTTCGTGCAAATCAGAAATCTCTCGCAAATCCCAATATATTCGTACAGATACGAACAGATTTCATTGACATTTGGGTGTGTTTAGTTCACGCTAAAATTGAAAGTTTGGTTAAAATTGAAACAATGTGACGGAAAAGTTAGAAGTTTATATGTGTATGAAAGTTTTGATGTGATGAAAAAGTTGAAAGTTTAAAGAAAAAGTTTGGAACTAAACAAGGCCAAAGCCAGAAAGTTCGGGTAATTTGCCGAGCAAGATGGGACATGCCTGCCAGTGCCAGGTTATTCACAATTTCACATCACTGTAGTAGTACAGGTTAACAGGCACCTGGTTCAATGATAGTACGGCACAACTCAACACAGCAACCTGTAGAATTGCTCAACAAGCTCAACAAGGAAAATGGAATTAGTTGCCATGACAAAGCATGCACTATCAATTTATGATGCAGGTGAGTAAGAGAGGATTAGTAACAGTATCAACAGAATCTTCTCAACAGTCAACACCACAATGTCAAGATCGTTTGTACCAGAGTAGACTTGACGCAGGGAAAAACTACCGATCTGAGATATTTGGGTAGTGGCAAGCAAAGCATGCCTTGATCACCAGTTCACCACCCAAGACCAAGAGCACAAGTCCTTTTCTTTGTAAGGCCGGCCTTTGGTGGCATGCACGAGCACCATAACTACAGAGTTCTAGACAGCGATTTCTCAAACTGGCCATGAGGAAAAAACCAACAATGCTTCACCGGGCAAGAATCACTTCGGGTAGAGAATGTCGTAGTGACCAGGACGGTAGAGCAAAGTAATGTAAGGTTTCTCAGCAGCAGCAGCACCGTCCGATGAATTGGCCTCAGGGCTGAAATCATGGTGGTTCACACTTATATTTCCAGCATCACATGAGCTTCTGTCTAGGTACATCACACGGATTGGCACACCCAACGCATCTGATAGGGCAATTATGTGGACATGGTCACTTTCCTCGCCCATCGGCTCCACGGAAGCCTTGCAGAACTGCAAATTGAATTGAACTCAGGATCAGTAACTCCAGCAATTGCTTGTCACACAAACACGGATTGGAATAACACACTGCAACTTGAACAAGTTTTTCAAACCAGAGAATGCATTGTTTGCTACTCATGAAAAAAAGGTGCATAAGTAGATTTTATCCTGCTACAGTTTAATGAATAAAACATTATCATTGGATAAATACTTACGGACCTGCTAATCTATCAAGCTACTATCATGGTATTTTGCCATAACCTTTCCACTAGTATATCATACTCCAGTGTGATGCATACTAAATAATTAGTCATTGTGCACTCTTTTGTTCCACAATATATGCCCTATCCCACCTTGTGCAGAAGGCACAAAATTGAAGAAAAAGTTAATGGTTTTTTACCACCAAATTCCCTACTAAATGGCAGGGTACGATAACTCATTTTTTTGTGAATGACAGTTCCCAAGAAAATGAACTTCCATTATAAAACAGAGCAAAAAATACTAACAAGAGAGATAAAACATAGAATAATCTCACATCTAAATACTTAATGAAAATGCAGAGTGCAGGTCTATTTGTCTGTACTCTCTGCTCTGTGCATTACAAATATAATGAAGAGATTTCTTGTGGTCCTTGGAGAGGCACCACACATTTTATGCTTATGTGTGGTAACTCCCGGTACCTGGAGGTATTGTACCTCATAATACCTCCCCAACGACTGTACAAACCCTCATAAAATGGAAGTATGGAGCTAACCTGAACCACAGTCGAATTTGTCAAGCCAGAGATGAATGGTTCGAAGAACTCGGCCCTCCTTTGGATTTCACC
Organism: Oryza sativa Japonica Group; assembly: GCF_034140825.1. Classification (NCBI taxonomy): domain Eukaryota; kingdom Viridiplantae; phylum Streptophyta; class Magnoliopsida; order Poales; family Poaceae; genus Oryza; species Oryza sativa. The sequence continues at coordinate 27,031,144 of NC_089042.1, forward strand.
AGAGGTGACAAACCTAAAGAACATGACAACTAAAGAAGACATAGTTAAATAATGAGAGCAAAGCAGAGAAAGGCATACTACACATATCTGGATGTACAAACCATAATCAGAAACCATCTGATCCCTGGTTCTTTCTAGAAGCTCTTCGGCCCTAAGGATACAGGAAAACAAAATAGATTCACTACAGAAGGAAAACATTTATGATGGACATGCCATACTTTATAAACAATTACAAAAATTGCTTGTTGTTAATACATGATTATTGGTCATATGCATTAAGGATACAAATATAACTCTAGGATATTTACCCTATGGAGGATTCATGTCCCTGCAGAACACTTTCCAGCTGATCAATGAATATCTGAAAATAATGAGGGTGGGAACATAAGGAAGGAGGTTGCAATAATTTGAGTGCACTGCAAGGAGATTACATTTTTTTGTAAAAAAGTAAAACACCAGTTGTAGATCAAGCACCAATAAAGGAGTCCTTTGTGAAAAATGCATCTCAACTACCCAAATTTCAACGTTGTACTAGCATCGATCAAATAACTCCCAAAGCCAGTAGAAAATAATGTGAAATCCATCTATTTGGGTTCTGGGTGGCTACAAACAGTCCAAATTTTGTTTTGCTAGCTTACTTATAAGTGATACATTATGAACTTCAGAAGGGTGACTGGTGAGTGATCCTAACTAAGAAACAAGTGAACATATATATAATGGACCAATCTTCAAGGCTAATCATTTTCAAAGTTATTAACAATGCACAAGGATTAGACACTAGTATTTAATTTGTTGCATGACAGGAAAATGCACAAGCTCTCATTATAACTAGCTCATACAAAAATTATTCCAGGAACATCTAAAAAGGAAATGCAAACAAGCATACATGAAAATAATCGGACAGATCTTCATACTATTCAGAGGGAATACATCTGGCATAAGTTGCAAAACAGCAATTGAACAGGATAAGTAAGGAGGGCCACACAAAGTAACAATAAAGACTTACAGAGAAGAAATCTTCAAAGGTGAACTCAATGTATCCAAGATCTGCAAGAGTCTTCTTGCACTGCTCAATTTTTTTTAGAATGCGCTCAACCTCAGCTTTGTCTTGTGTCTCTAGGATATGTTCCTAGAAGCAAATGATAAGATCATCAGCTTATAAAATAGTCAAAGTTTGTATGGAAACAGACCAAAAATAATACCAAGTAGGAAAACATAAAGCTTCGATAAAAGCAGTTTCCATCTCCTCGTGTCCTTCTTAAAGCATCATACTGTTCACCAAGCAACTGCAGACCAAGCAAGAAATTATAAGAACAAATTGAAGCACCATCCATTGATACGATAGATCAACCAAAATATGTCTATTACATATTATAACTGCCAAATCCATATGGACCTTTATTTTCTCCTGTAAAATGGGGCTGCCAGACTGAAACTCGGCGGCTAAAGTGGAGAGAGGTTCCTGCAAGGTTCAAAAGATATCAATAATGAACACAAATGAAAGCAGAAGAAAGTCATACGATAGCCTAAAATAACTGTACAAACACAGAGATAATCATAGCAATGCATTAGTGTCCTCCATTGTGAAAAGGTGCTTGCAATTAACAGAACAAAATGAATTTGAGGCATCAAATATCTAACTACTTGACCTAAATCCAAGTTTAGTGCCAACATCATTTTCCATTTCATATGAAATTGTGTGTATGTAGCTCTCCACCTTCTCATATGGCCTATATTTGCAGATTTGTTCTGTTCGTGTAAATCCTAGTGTGAACCTTAACTGAAACTTTTGGGACACATTTAACCTCAGTTTCTGTGCTGAATTGACTAGCATAGGCTATTATTCTGCATCAACAAGTTCGTCCTTCACATTTATTGTCCTAGGTGTGACGATTAAAGGATGACACCACTTTTATCCTAGAATCATAATACGCTATGGAGCAAACTTGTTTGGCCATCTCTATTATTCCATGCATAAATATTAAGTAAGGAGCACATCCAGCAAATGATAACAGATAAACCCTTCTTTTCCTAGAAGAGAACACGAAAGGTAATTGCTGTCTGTTCATCCAAATTCTAATTCCCCATGGTTCTGACTTCTGCATGAACCTCCAAACATCAGTTCACCAACGAAGCTAAAAAATCAAGTACAACAGTTACAGCTCCCAACAATAGCGCCTGACAATACTTAAGGACTGACCATCCAGAGGATGAAAATGGACACAACTGATATGAACTTGTTCAGCCAATCTCCATTATTCCAGGCACCACGACTAAAAATAAAGGAGAAAATCCAGCATCTGATAACTCCTCTTATCCTTTAAGATGACGCAATAAGGGGAAATTGTTACTTGTTATCCAAATTCTAGTCCCCACTGCTTGTATAGACGCCTTAAAATGTCAATTCACATAGAAATGGAGCACCAATACAACAGTAATGATGACCAACAATCAGCATCCAACTAGACTAACAGGACTGATCTATCGCCTCACCTGCTGGCACAACTAGCGGATACTGGCATGGCAACACTGGGCGTCTTACCACGATTCAGACCCATTTCTACCACATGAACAAATCTATCGACCGCAGATGAGTCAAAGCGCAGATGAGTCAAAGCGAGCGAGAGAGACAGAGAGAGAGAGGCGTCAACATCTCACCTTGTCCCCGACGTACGGCAGCTTGGGCCCCTCGGGCGCGCGGAGGTCGGGGTCGGGGTCGCCGCAGCACGAGTGGTAGTAGTCCCCGCCCATCGAGAGCTCGACCGACACGGAGTCCGAGCACCCTCCACCACCTCCTCCCCCACCGCCGCTAGGGTTAGGATTCAACCCCTCCCCCCCCCCTCCTCCTCCCCCCTCGACGACCGGCTCGGGGGCCGCGGCTGCCGCCGCCGCCTCCCCCATCACCGCCTCCTCCGGGACCGTCGCCGCGGCGTCGCCCTCCCCGCCGCCGTCCGCCGCCTTGCGCTTCCGGGCGCTCGCGTCGGCCGCCTCCCGCGCCAGCTTCGCGTGTGTGGGGGCTTCGATTCGGTGGAGCTTTCCGCTTCTCTCCCCTCTCCCCGCGGTGCGTGTTCTTCTCTTCCGAGATCTCGGCGAAGGCGAGAAATAAGTGCGCGTTTTTTTCCCCTCGCGGATAAGCCCTCTGATAAATTCGTTTTTACGTTTAGATCCTCAGAGTGGAGGCCGTAAGGGTCACTGACAGGTGGGTCCAGGAAGAGATGGGCCCACGTGTCATAAGGAGAAAGTGAACCGCGGGTGAGTTATTACGCGTTTCCGATTGGTTAGCCCCCCCACCCCTACCGGTTTCCTCACGCCACCGCTCGATCTGGATAAGCGTCGATGACATGGTGGGCCCACATAGCCACGGGCCCACATTCTGACGAGCTTATATACGCTCTCCACTCCGGCGTGGAGGCGGCGGCGGCCGATCAGATCCAGTGCTTCTCGCGGCGAGGCGATGTCGTCGTCGGCGTCGCCGGCGGCGTGGTGGGCGCGCAGCCGCGTCCGCATCCTCCTACCGGTCATCTTCCTCGCCCCCGCGCTCTACTTCCTCCTCTCTCCACCCTCCTCTCCGCCTTTCTTCTTCACTCTTCCCACCTCCAGGTACGCGGCCCAGCCTCACCTCTTGCAGCTGATGCTCGAGATTGTTCCAGAAGCTTACGGATCTCGCTTACTCGCTTTTGGTCTTTAGGGAGGAGTCGCCGTCGGCGTCGGGGTCGCGGGTCATATGGGCGCAGCGGCGGGTGGCGGAGTGGCGGTCGTGCGGGTGGTGGCGGGCGGCAATGCCGGGTGAGACCTCGCCGTGATTTGTGGTTTGGGTTTAAGGATCCGGGTAGTGGACATCTCTGCTTGAGACTGTGGTGGTGATTGCGGTTTTGAACCTCCTCTTCTTCTGCAGCTCCGTCGAGGAGGAATGGGTACATCCGGATCGACTGCTACGGCGGGCTCAACCAGCTGCGACGCGATGTACGTTAAGCGATCTCGGCTAGCGTTTCTCTCTTCCGTTGTTAGTGGGATCAAATGAGTGTTGGCTTTCTGGATTTCGCTGTTAGATCGTTCGGCCATGCACAAGTAGTAAGATAGTAGGGTCAATGAGGGGGATCATATGTTTTATCTTCTACTCCATGATTAAAATGTCGTGGAGGCAGGTTGCATGATATATAGTGGCATAACTAAATTTTCAGATTATTTATGAAAATTTTCACATTGCAAGGCGAATGTGATTTCAACTGGCTATGTTATTATGTTACTCCTGGTTGTAATTATTCTTCCGAATGTTTCTTCAGCTATGTGATGGAATTGCGGTTGCGCGCCTTCTCAACGCAACAATGGTTCTGCCCAAGTTTGAGGTTGCTGCCTACTGGAATGAATCTAGGTATGAGAATCACTCTACAAGATGAACGACTGTGCTACTTGTAGTTATGCAGTTTATTTCTGTTCAAAAGGTAGTTCATCACTTATTGGTATTCTCTGTCAGTGGATTTGCAGACGTTTTCGATGTTGATTACTTCATTGAGCAAACCAGAGGTTATGTGGAAGTTGTGAAGGACATGCCTGAAGAGATAGCATCAAAAGAGCCCTTTAAGGTTGATTGCAGCAAACGAAAAGGACATTTTGATTACGTGGAAACGGTGCTTCCAGCTCTCTTGGAGCATCAGTATATTTCACTGACACCTGCCATGAGCCAAAGAAGAGACAGGTATTATTTCAACATCTAGTTGTGAATTGTGATGTCCAGTTCTTTAATACCGATTATCCTAATCATGCCTCCAAGTGGTTTGTTTTGTTCCCAATTTATGTTGTTCAGTGTTAATAAAAGTTGTCTTGAATCATGTTTGTTGTTGATGCTCTTAATATACTGCAAGGGATGGGTAGGATAAGGCTGGCGAGGAATTACCATAGGAAATTCCAGTGTGATATGTTGCAGTAATTATAAGAGTTCAATACATAACGTAGTTTGACTTGATTTGTAATATTCATGATTGATTCTTAAGTATCATACGTGGGACTTGGTAGCACCAACCAGCATCGAAAATTATTTTGGCCTTGTTATGTACATTTAGATGTTGATGTCCGGTGTTTGATGTGACCATGTCAATCATGTCTTCAAACGGGTACTTTTTTGTCGCTTTCATTGCTTGGGATATTTCTCAGTTCTAATAATGCTAGGAGTGTGCCCATTTAGCAGATAGTACTTATGACAGCAGCAACAACTTCAACTCGCCTACTCTTATTTTCCTTTTGCCCTGGTAAATTTACGTTTAGTTTTCACTGTTCTACTCGTAAAGATTGCCATCTGCCCAATATATTTTTAGGGTGTGTTCGTTTCCACCGGTTGAGAAAGTCTTCCCACGCACGCAAAATGGAGCAAAGTCATTAGCGCATGATTAAATAAAATTAGCTAAAAAAACTTGAAAATTGGGTTAATATGATTTTTTTCCTAGCAACTTTCCTATAGAATTTCTTTTCAAAAAACACACCGTTTAGCAGTTCGGGAAGCGTGCCGTGGAAAACGAGGGAATAGAAGTTGGGAAAGGGTAGAAAAGAACTCACCCTTAGTATGTTCCACAGAATGCACTCTGAGTGAGACAATGGCATAAGACAGATAATAGTTTAATAGTTAGTGTTATTTATAGGGTTATAGCTTTTATACTGGTGCCAATGATTTTATTTTGAACTATTTGCTACCATAATTATTCTTTTTAGTCTGGCTTTGCTTCAAGCTGATGTATATGCCTCTTTTTCAGAAATCCTTCATACGCGAAAGCTTCTTACTGCCAAGGCTGCTACAATGCACTGCGGTTGAATAAGAATGTGGAAACAAAAGCTATTGAGCTTCTCCAAGCCATACCAAAACCTTTCTTGTCTCTTCACCTGAGATTTGAACCAGATATGGTTGCCTACAGTCGATGTGTATACACTGGTCTGTCTTCTAAATCACTCAGTGCAATTGAAGCTGCACGTGGGGAGGACAGGAAGGCATTGACTGGTGAGGCTGCCCTTCTGTGGAGGAACCGTGGCAAGTGCCCTCTAACACCAAGTGAAACAGCATTTATACTTAAAGCATTAGGTATCCCCACAGACACAAACATTTATTTAGCTGCTGGCGATGGGCTAATGGAACTTGAGGGCTTCACTTCCATTTACAAAAATATATACACTAAATCATCCCTCCTAACTCATGATGATTTTGAGAAGATGCATGGCAATACAAAAGCTGCTCTTGATTACTATGTTTCAGTCAGCAGTGATGCTTATGTTGCCACCTTCTTTGGAAATATGGATAAGATGGTAACTGCGATGAGAACAATGCAAGGGCACCAGAAGACTCTGGTCTTGAGTAGGAGGGCCTATGCAAACTACACAGCTGTTGGACTTTCAGGGGAGCAACTAGCTATGGCCATGTGGGATGCCCATCGAGAGGAATATATCATGGGGAGGGGATCAGCCCTTCCTGAGCAGTGCTTCTGTGAGTTCAAATTGTAACACGAAGGCCACTTTAGATTGCCATCAACGAAGGCCACTTTAGATTGCCATCATTTGATCAACAGCAATTAATATGTGACTTCAGAATCTTCAGATGTGCAAATATGGATGAGAATTTTACTGCGATAGAGAGCAATGCTGACGATAAAGAAGAAACTGTTCTTGGTGAGATGGGATTTCACAGTCAGCATGGTGGCTGGGCTCTGTGGAGGGAAGCTGGCTCTCGTACAGAAATGCATCTTGGCCCGCCTTCTGTTTCTCCTGCGTACTGTTTTGACTTTTCGGTGAGTTCAAATAGTAGCAAAGACACTTTCAATTTCCTCTGCCTGCATATTACGAGAATTGTGTCTACAAAACTAGTGACCTACATTTCAGTTCTGAAATGTCATTTTTAAATTGAATATACTCACAAGGTCGCAATTCTAAAATTCATGAGATTATATAGATGGAATTTATGATGCTCAGGAGGTAACGAGTTGTGAGTGATGTAGTAGTGACTAATGATTGAGCTCATCTGTCACTAGGCATTACATTACAGTTACAGATTCTGTTCTGTAGAGTTGGGTAGAAAACTGGATGCTTCTATGATGACTGATTATTTTAACTATAGGTTAGTAGAGCTACGTCTAGATATTACTTCTTGAATATGGAGTTGTTTGGTTCTTGATGCACTATTTATTTGGTTTCTAGAAGAGTCAGAATCCAGCAACTATTGATTAGAGTCAATGAGATTTGTGTTTAAAAAGTTACTCTGAGAACACCATGATGCGTAGTTGCGTAATCAACCAAGATTGTTGAGTGTACAATTATCCACGGGTTATGATTATGAAAACACTTAAACAAGATGTTCAACTTGCATGGGTCATATTCATTACTCCATAGCACTAATAATCTGTAGGACTAGTGATTGTCTCCTAGTTTTCATCTTGACCAGTACACTTAGATAAATTGGAAGAATAATTGGTTGGTATCTGAGCATGTGGGCTCTGGACTACCACTTGAATGTTGGGAAGATAACCAATGGCAGTTCACTCCTCCACTCACAGTGCAGCGGCAAGTGACATACGTAATACTGATTCATTTCCTATCATTTCTTTGAGGGAAAGCAGTGCTGAATCCATTTAGATGTAATTTTTCTTCTGTGAAAAGCACGTCATTAAATAGTTTGACCTTGTGTGAACATGCAGGACTTCAAGTCAATGGCTTAACCTGAGAAGGAAGCCTCGCAGAAACTTCCCACATCTTTGTCTTGTACTTTAGTCATATACAAACTCAGAGGATGCCCACGGCCTTGTATGAAAGCTTATCTTCGCTCCAATCAGAAGTTATTAACATGGAAATATTGGTTTGAAGAGATTTAAATGCAAATTGCCAATATTCTATTGAAGGAAATCAAGAGGTCAACTTTAGGTACGTGATCTTGCTATGGACCTTAATCTACTTGCAAAGCTAGTATAATTGTATGGTCTGAATTGACAAAGCGTCATACTGTATGTCTTCCACGCATCAATTCTCAGTTTCTGGCTTTCTGCACTATCATACTTACAAGTTAGCATAATTGTATTCATTTAAGCGATTGAGGTGCTCTTGCACTATCCATCTGAATATCTGAGACCATATTTGTGTAAACACGTGCTGAAAATTTGGAGAGTATATTCCTGATTCCGAGCATACTCTTTGGTGCAAAACGTGCATACTGAAACAAATAAAGAAGTGGAAATAAGGAAATTTAAAGGTATGGATGGATGGTGTAGATGGATATCTGGGAAAGGGTTTTGTTTGAATTTGAACTAGATTAGAACTATTTGGCTCTGTAATGTTTTCATGTATACTGGATAAGCACACCAGTTACATGCTTATCCATATGGACCATCACATACAAACATCGCATGTGGTTCCTCCACATACATGGCGCCTGCAGTCCACGGCAACCGACTGCTTATACATATTTACAGATTCAAATATAGTATACTCAATTCTATTAGATATACACATGCATACATATAGGACATAAATCTGTATACTTCTTTCTGTACGTAAATAAATTAATAGATATAATTCAAAGATAAAGATGGAAAACGAGAGAAGAGCTGAGTCTTATCAATTCATATACAGACAATCCAGCTGGTACTACAATGCAGCTAAGTACTACACTGTACACACTGCTGTTTACCATGAAGTGGTTGGCTATAAAGGAAACAACTTCTTGAAGTGTCCCCACTGACTGGCTAAGCTATTCCAGTAGCAGCTGAGTCCCATCCTTATCACTTCTCCCATCTCCTTAGACCTTAAGCTAAGGCAACACGAGTGAGGGCTGGACACATCATCACAAAAGCTTTATAATATATGGGCTTTGTCCTGTTTTCTCTGGATATATCAGTTACTCCTCTTACCAGTGCAGCTCTGCATCGTCAGCGATCAAGGGTACCAGGGTGGATCGCCTACGAGAAGCTAGTGACACAGGGCATCATCGTGGTCGGCACAAGAGGGCCCGCTCCTCTCCTCCACGCCATGACGACGAGCCGCCACCGCCGCCGCCGCTGTCTCCGGCGGTGACAGGAGGAGCACACGGCGGCGCCGCGTGGCACTCAACGGTGCTCGCGGAGGACGTCGAAAGTGCCGTCATCGTCGCGGCGCTGACGCACGTCATCAGCTCCACGGCGGCGGAGGTGACCACGGCCGTTCCTCCGGTGACGGTTGCGCCGCAGCGAGCTGCCACGGCTACCATGTTCGGACAGCAAGGTACGCTGATCGATATTGGATACTTGGTTTTGTGATCGATTACACATGGCTTCTACTTCCTCTGTCTTTGTATATTGTAATTCTCCAGATAATTCGATCTTCTTCGTCATGAATCACCTAGTTTGGAGGCATTACCAAATGGAAAAGGCTACACGTACAAAAAGAAATTGTTATAATTTTTTTACTAATGCTGACGAATAACATAGGCTCAAATTAGTGAGCAGATACTATATATGATTGTCTATATAGCCCAGAAAATTTCAGGGAAATCATATGAACTTTGGGACAAAATACTGTTATCAACTTTGGGACAAAAGGGTGCGCTTGTGACAATGTACAGTGGTTGCGGATAGAACTTACTTTAGTAGTTTCTAGCTAGAAAGAATAAATAATGCGTTGTTATTTGCAAGTGAAGCACACACGTAGCTCGCTTTAGCCTTCAACGTGGCAATGGCAGTGAATTATTGGATTGTTGCTTATAAGATGTAAACCCAGGTACGGTTTGGTGTTGATTGATGTAGTATGTATGTGAGACAGAGCTGTCGACTTTGTATGTGGACTCTTCCTTGTAGATTTTGTACTATGATGCTTGCATGACAGCAATAGTGTTAATTTGACGTTAAATTAATGTCTCTATTCTTCATTTTGATACGTGTCTCAGTGTTCTTTCCATCTCTACCTCAATTTTGCCGTGTGTGCAGTGTGCTGTGCACATGCATGATATATGCATGAATCATGATGGGTTGATCGCAGTGATGCAGCAGCCGCCGCGCGGCTTTCCTCCTCTGCCGTCGTCGAGCGGATCAGCAGCGACGGCGCCGGAGCAGCAGCAGCCACGGCGGCGCTACCGCGGCGTGCGGCAGCGGCCGTGGGGGAAGTGGGCGGCGGAGATCCGCGACCCGGTGAAGGCGGCGCGGGTGTGGCTCGGCACCTTCGACACCGCCGAGGACGCCGCCCGCGCCTACGACGCCGCCGCCGTCCGCTTCAAGGGCTCCAAGGCCAAGGTCAACTTCCCCGACGAAGTCGCCGGCGCCAGCATCGCCGCCGTCCAGCTGCCACGCCATCATCAACACCACCCCCCAACGTCACTGCCGCCGCTGCCGGTGCCGGCGCATCTGAGGCCACACTTCAGCCTCGCCGGCGGCCAGAGCACCACACCGGCGCCCGCAGCCGCCGCCGTCGCCGCTCCGCCGCGGGAGGAGTTCCCCGACCTCAGCAGCTACGCGCACATACTGCAGAGCGGCGACCTGGAGTACGACTTCCACGCCGCGGTTTCTGCCGGACTAACGACGACAGCTGGGCGATCGTCGTCGTCGTCGTCATTGTCGATGCCGCCGCCATCCGAGGATCTTGACTATAAGCCTCCCTTTGGACCATCTAATTAATCTACTGATTATTCAAATTAGCATAGATAGATAACCCTTTACAAAATCAGGGGGAAATTCTGAAATTCTGCATTTTAGGAGTACAACTTAATTTGTAATAATGGAAATGGTTCACGAATTTTAGTATAATCAGAAAATAGATAGTATCATCTTGTAGCAAAGATGAATAGATAGAACAGTGCAGTGTGTACATTTCATTATGTCAACTTAACAGTGCTTGGATTGAAATGTAGATTAAGTAGGAGAATTAATTGTTTGTACTTTGTAGTAGTAAGTGGCTCCATCGATCCACTTGATTCTTAGAGACAAAGATGCCTTTGATGGCTTGATGCCTTTGAAACTGGACTGAGAATTTCTGTGGGTCGCTCTCACTCCACTCAGAACAAAGGGGGGAAACCAACGGCTGCATCTAGTATATCTATGTATCTCACCATCATCCGTACCGTATGTCTTTGTAGTTTCATACTTTTTCTTTAAACTTTTAACTTTTTCATCACATCAAAACTTTCCTACATACACAAATTTCCAACTTTTTCGTTACATCGTTCCAATTTCAACCAAACTTCTAATTTTGGCGTGAACTAAATACACCCTCAGATTATGTACTTCCTCTCTCATATAATGTTGTTACCTAGTTTCCGATTGGATACTTTCCAATCCAAGAAATCACAATGTTCAATCAGAGACTAGGTAGTAATATTTCGAGATGAATGAAGTACTTGCACTAGTATATACTTCATTCTAAAATAAGTTAACATGTTTAGATCTATCAAATTAGGTTGTCACATTTTTATTAATATTGACTTATTTTGAAACGGAGTAAGTGGTTGAGCCAGAAACACTGAATTTTATTTGATATGAGTCAACAGTAGTAATCTTTTAAAATTTTACAAAAGCTAAAGTAAATGTAGTGTGATTTTTACATGGCTTGGGAAGAGACGAGTTCCTTTTTCGTTGCTCCCTATTTCGTCCTGTCTATGTTGAATAGAATTGTGATGGTTTGGTGGGATGATCAGGTGGGATGGTGTACAGTGTACTAGGACGCGGTGTGTTGTGCCGTTTGTTAGAGCTAGCTGCATTCGGTAGTCATCATCATGTTTTTAATAGTGAAATTTATTCTGGCTTTTGCCTTAAAAGAAACTGTAACCAAGGAATCAAGGAATAGACATCATGTATTGGTGTGTTTTTCCTATAGTTTTGTATTTTTTTTATTATATTAATATGGAACTTCGCACTATTTGATATGGTCTCCAAGCTCACTTCTTTGAGAGGCATTCGCTCAGTCATGACCTCGCTCCGGTCTGATTTGTCCTCGGATCTGATCTCGAGCAAGTGCTTGGGCAAGTCCATTTCCCTAGTCGAATTCAAAAATACATACCTAATCTTAGCTTCTAAACCTAAGATCAAGATATACAAACCTACACGTTAGAAAAAGGACATGGGATCGGGATATTTCACGGTGTTCAGTTTCCTCCATCTTTCTTCAAAGAAACCCTTCATTGAGTCAAGTCGAAACCCTCCAACTTAACTCAATTCCGTTCGTTCAAAAGCAAGCAAAAAAAAAACTTGATTCCAGGTTTTGAAAACTTGAAGAAAACCCTAATTAACATCATGGTGCGGAACTGCACCGTTTTAAAAAATAGTGAAATGAATCATGCCTTTTTTTAGAAAGAGACTGAGCTTATCCTAAGGTTTATTCATGTAACGTGTACGGAACAATAGAACACTCACGCATGTGCACGTTAAATAGCGCGTGTACTGACGTTAGAAATAAAATAGATGGTAAAACATATTAAAGTCTGATGAAGATAGGAGGAATTTAATGTGTAACTAATTCCAGTACTTGTCGCCCACTGGAATATAATGCCCGGGGAAATAAAAATCTGAGCTGAGACCGATAATAACACGTACTACTACAACTTGCAAGGATCTATTGACGATTGATCTCTGGATGCAACGCATCGTCCGGGGAGGAGATGAGCTGAACAAGATAAGATGTGTGTGTGTTGTGAGGGCATCATATCCTTATCTCTCCAGCATGTCGTAACAGTGTCTAATCTGGACTCGATCATCACTTGTTGATTAATCTATGATAGTTAATAACGAGTTTTCTGGCTAGCTATATAACATGGTGCTCATTTTTTTTAATTATTTAATATTAGATCATTTCCTAATATTCGCATATAGGATCATTAATAATCATCTGTGCCTGCCCTGCTAGAGCGGTTAAACAAAAATCAAGCTAGGCAGGCACCCTGAGGCCTGAGTTTCTGCTAGCTGCACACACCCATATGTTAGTGCATGTATTATATATCCGCATAGATATAATGGGTACCAATATCTTTACTATGGCGTGTCTAAGATTTTTGTTTGATTTGTTTTCAATTGCAACCCTACGCCAACAAATCAAAATTATCCTTATCATTGTTACTGTACTCCCTCCGTTCCAAAAATATAGCAATCTAGAATGGGATGAGACCCATCTATATTTTGGGATGGAGAGAGTATCAAATATGAATTTTTGCACTCTCAAACAGTGGCGGAGTTAGAAAATCTACACACATAAGATTAAACTAATTGGAGTTCAAATATTTTTAGAAACTGCATGGTATTTTCAAGATTACATACAATGGGGATCATGCATGGAGCCAAGCATAGGGCTCAAGCCCTAGCTGCCCGTGCATGTTTCTGCCCCTGTTCTCAAACGGCACTCAACCAAAATTTGCAATGCTACTGAATTTTGGTAACAATAAAACATATCAGAAAACCGTCAAAAAAAATAAAACATATCAAAATTGGCATTGCTAAACGATGGTAGATTGAAAGAGCGACAAAATGAGCAAGTCCTTAAGGTGTCTTAAAAAATGTCAATCACTTTTCTTATTGCATAATCACTACGGTTCTCATAGCTCCTTCGTAGATTAAGCAAAAAAAACTATTCTAACTTACATTTTTTTAAAGAAAAACATAACCACATGAAATATATTTTCATTTCATAAAATATTACAAAATTGTATGTAGGAAAATTTAAACTCGACTAAAAATAAAGTAAAACCATATAATACAATAACTTTGTAGTTAAAAACGTAAAATTACACATTGCATATCATGTAATTTTAGGCTTAGAATTGTGCAGTTTTTAGGTAACTGAATTTCACAAATTTTCAGCCACCTAAAATCTAGCAATATCTCCTTTTACTTTTTTTTACTAGAAAAAATACCCGTGCGTTGCAACGGATGAAGTCTATTTTAATCTTATTATTGTTATATGGTTTAGTTAAGATGAAATTCATATTGTGTGAGTTCGCTTGGATATATATATTTTTTGAAAATCATGAGATGCAGTTAGGAGTCCAACCGTCTCAAGTTAGCACAGATTTCTTATATGGTTCCTTCTATATTACCAAAAGTGAACAATCTTAAAAAACGACTCAAATACGGATATGTATTTCTAAAAGCAAATGAACTTATAAATCGACCCATACACGGATGACGTACCAAAATACCAGAAAAACATATTCAATTTTTATAATAGTAGAGATATTAGGGCTATCAACCGGTAGCAACATGCAGCCGCAAACATAGTTGTTCTTCCAATATTTCTAGATAATATAGTAAATACTAGTCTGGCCTCTATATCCCTCAACGATGCACATGGCCAGTGTCATTGGGAATGTACTATCTCTATCTCTAAATATGATTATATCTAACTATGCCTCTAAATGAGACTCCATCTTATTATATAAAAAAAACTTGAGACTCCATCTTAGAATTTAAGTTTCTAAATAACTGTTCCTTTGACATTTGTTTTTATAGGGGCTGTGCATTTTGACTTGTACGGCTGTCATTATCTTGACATAATAGTACTGGTTAACTGTTTGTGTGACCCTATGTGCGCTATCAAGGTCGTATGCATGGTCTAGATTGACCGTACAGGGCTAATTGTCTTGACTAGTTGTCAACTTGCCTCGCTAAACTTTGACTTGAAAGCAAGTACCCGTTCAAATGGTCAAATCCTTGCTGCCATTGATCTAATCTACGGAGTACTACTACTACTACTACCATAATGGATTAATGGCACTGCATGATGCATATTTGAAGTTAAGTTGATTATATTATGTTTTTCTTCTTCTTACAAACGAATAAGATACATATTTGCAGCCCATAACGTTTATTAATTAAAAAATTATTTTAAAAGTAAAATATTTATGTATGTATTATGAGGACTTAAGACAATGCTAAAAAAACACTTCCTCTGTTTTAAAATAAATTCATTTTCACTCATCTCACACGTACGGACATACCAATAAAAAACAAAAAGACTATAATACATCTACTTCATGAAATTTCCACGATACTATATTTCGCATTTTATCTACTTTTAATATAATTATTTCTTACTTTCACAAACTCCGATGTAATAATTACTTAAAAATGAACATATTTTGGTACAACTGGAATGAACTAAAAAAAAACTTATTACAAGACGAAGGAAGCAAACTATAATTTTTTTTAAAAAAAATCATAATTAACTCTAACATTAAGATTTACAGAAAGTTAAAGAGCAAACAATAGAGCACTTGGCTTGCTGATAAGCAGCCAAGCAGAATTTACAAAAACATCGAGGGTGGGGTTACCGCCAACTCACAGTTCGGCTGTTACCGTGAAAAACGCACGATTACAACGAGGTATACCGTGATTTAAAAACCGAGAAGGTTACCACACGTGATAACAACGCAATAACCGTATGGTTTTGTAAACCTTGCTAGTAAGTACTCTCTTGATTATGGAATATAAAGGATATTAACAAAATTCGGAGGTGGCAATAGAGAATTACTGTTTGCACGGTCCAAGAATTAAGAGAAGATGAAATGAATCACGTCAAACTCGTCAAGAGCAAGAGGAGGGATGAAAGAAACCATGGAGAGCATATCATCGGAGGATTGGATCGGATCAGATCCCTTTTGCGCACCACTCGCCTTTTTTTCCCCTTCTTTTTGACAAACTCTCTCTCCTTCAATCCTCACCGTCCAATCCGACGGATCCAACGGCCCAGATCACTCCTCCCATCGAGGACCACGTACCCATCACCACAAATATGATAAAACCCAGGGACTAAAACGCAACATCGCGACGATCTTTTCTACCGTCGTCGTCGCCAGCCATCGAGTCGATGGTCTTTATGCGATTCCGCCCCCGGATTTTCTCCCCTTCGCTTTTCGGCCCCTCTAAACCCAGAACCCCAACCCTAGCCGCCTCCCCACCCGCCGCCGCCGCCGCTCGCCGCCGGATCGTCTCGATGGCCTCCTCGACGACGACGTCGGAGGACGCGCTGCGCCGGGCGCTGGCGGAGAGGCAGGCGGCCGTGGACGCGCAGGCGGAGGCGGTGCGGGCGCTCAAGGCGGCGGGGGCAGCTGCGGCCAAGGC
This sequence comes from Oryza sativa Japonica Group, assembly GCF_034140825.1. Taxonomy (NCBI): domain Eukaryota; kingdom Viridiplantae; phylum Streptophyta; class Magnoliopsida; order Poales; family Poaceae; genus Oryza; species Oryza sativa. The sequence goes on from NC_089042.1 coordinate 27,047,181, forward strand.
CGAGGTGGATGCCGCGGTCGAGGCGCTCAAGGCGCTCAAGGTGGAGGCCGGCGCCGCCGCGCGGAGGCTGCAGGCGGCCGTCGGGGCTTCCGGCGGCGGAGGCGGGGCCGCGCGGGAGGAGATGCGGCAGGCGGTGGTGAACACGCTGGAGAGGAAGCTGTTCTACATCCCTTCCTTCAAGATCTACCGCGGCGTCGCCGGGCTGTACGACTACGGCCCGCCGGGATGCGCCGTCAAGGCCAACGTGCTCGCCTTCTGGAGGCAGGTCAGGCCGCGAGCGGAGCCATCTCACAAATATTACCTGTTGTTGTTCACGCTTGTTCAGTTCATTCGTTGGGGATTAAATGTATCCGAAGTTTGTTTAGATTAATTAGATAGTACTCCGTAGCACCAATCTAGTTTGAAATATTTCGTTGTGATAAAATCATAAAAATGTAACTTATGCCAGTGAATGTGTACTAACTTATTCACTTAATCTCACAAACATGACTTGTTGTTCATGCTTGTTCAGTTCATTCGTTGAGGGTTAAATGTGTCTGCTCTTACAGCTCAATTGACGTGTTCAGGTTTGTTTAGATTAACTAGAGAGTACTCCGTAGCACTGATCTAGTCCGATATATTTCGTTCTGATAAAAATGCAACTTATGCCAGTGAATGTGCACTACCAATAGGAGATTGTGACCTGAAAGTAGAATTATTTAGTTAACCATGTGACACTGTGTTCTTGATTGCTTTGTTTTGCAAGAATAGCTTTTATATGTTTGAAATTGCTTGTGTATTTGATAACTTTTTATTTTGATTTTACTTATGTTGGGTACTAAGATTTTAGTCACCAAATTCATTCTTTTCTTTTCAGCACTTCGTTTTGGAGGAGAACATGTTGGAGGTTGACTGCCCCTGTGTGACGCCTGAGGTTGTGTTGAAGGCATCGGGGCATGTCGAGAAGTTTACTGACCTCATGGTTAAGGATGAGAAGACAGGCACATGCTACCGTGCTGACCACCTGTTGAAAGATCACTGCAAGGAGAAGCTTGAGAAGGATCTCACCTTGTCCCCGGAGAAGGCAGCTGAATTGAAGCATGTTCTTGCTGTCCTGGATGACCTTTCAGCAGATGAACTTGGCGCAAAGATTAAGGAATATGGGATTGTTGCCCCTGATACTAAGAACCCGCTCTCTGATCCCTACCCGTTCAATCTTATGTTCCAGACATCCATCGGCCCTACCGGTCTTAATGTTGGGTAAGAATATCAATGTTCACTTTTTTTAACCCAAGAGATTAATGTTCACTGTTTAATTCTGTTGTTATGCTGATTGGCTGAATGTGTTCAATTTTGTGTGAACAAACAGGTATATGAGACCAGAAACAGCACAGGGTATTTTTGTCAACTTCAAGGACTTGTACTATTACAACGGGCAAAAGCTCCCTTTCGCAGCAGCTCAAATCGGGCAAGCATTCCGTAATGAGGTCTGTGTTTTGATACATTTTGTCTTTGCGTTCTGCATTTCGATTATATGCTTGAAGGAGTCTAGACTTATTGACTATAGGTCTATAGCTAACTATGCTTAGGAAACTCTCCACTATGCCATGGTTTTTTAGAGGGTTCTTTCTTTTGTGTTATACTCACTGTTTCTATACCATGCAAATCAGATTTCTCCACGACAAGGTCTTCTACGTGTGCGTGAATTCACATTAGCCGAGATTGAGCACTTTGTGGATCCTGAGGATAAATCTCACCCAAAATTTGTTGATGTTGCTGATTTGGAGTTTTTGATGTTTCCAAGAGAGCTGCAACTTTCAGGGGAGTCAGCCAAGTTAGTGAAGCTTGGGGAAGCAGTTTCAAAGGTACATCGTCGCTGCCTTGCTGACCAATTTGCAGTTGTTGAATTTGACATGTTTCTCTTTTTTTGTATTAAGAGGTGTTACTTCTCCGAGCTGTCTTATTCAAAACTTCTATCTTGTTTCTACAGGGAACTGTTAATAATGAGACACTTGGTTACTTCATTGGGAGGGTCTATCTTTTCCTAACACGTTTGGGTATTGATAAAAACCGGCTACGCTTCAGGCAGCATCTACCTAATGAGATGGCCCATTATGCTGCTGACTGTTGGGATGCAGAGATTGAGTGCTCTTACGGATGGATAGAATGTGTGGGCATTGCTGACAGATCTGCGTATGATTTGCGAGCTCATTCTGTAAGCCTACAACATCTCTTGAATATTTTTGCACATATTATGTGTAGCTCTTTGGATATGCTGCACTTGGATTTTGAGTTCCTCATTGGTTATGTTGCATCAAGAGTTCATGTTGCTTGTTTCATATGTAAAGTACACATGCTAACAATCATGTTATATTTACTGACCACTGTTTCGTGTTTTACTTTAGTACTAATGTTGATTGTGCTTACCTTGTTGCTGTTCTACAGGACAAAAGTGGTGTTCCACTTGTTGCTCATGAAAAATTCTCAAAGCCTAGAGAGGTTGAGGTGAGTTAACTGTCATGTCTGATTCTTTGGTATTCTTCTGCAGGAGTCATTTTGTAACATATTAAATAATGTGTATTAGACTTGAGCTAATTTGCTTGCTGTTGCTACTACTTTCCATTGCAGAAACTTGTTATAGTGCCCTCAAAGAAAGACCTGGGGCTTGCTTTTAAGGGGAACCAAAAGATGGTGGTTGAAGCATTGGAGGTAACTTTTTTTTGGTGCCATTGTCTTTATTATATTTCTTGCCAGTTTTCTTATTTCTACCAAAATGACAACTTTGTTTTATGGACTTCATGCTCGGTCTGACAGGCTATGAGTGAGAAAGAAGCAATGGACATGAAAGCTGCTCTTGAATCTAAGGGAGAAACAAATTTCCAAGTGTGTACTCTTGGAAAGGATGTGGTAATAACCAAGAAAATGGTATCGATCAGTATGGAAAAGAAGTTGGAACACCAACGAGTCTTCACCCCATCAGTCATTGAGCCTTCATTTGGCATTGGGAGGATAATCTACTGTCTATTTGAGCATTCCTTCTACACAAGACCTAGCAAATCAGAAGAGGAACAACTGAATGTCTTCCGGTTCCCTCCTATTGTTGCTCCTATCAAATGCACTGTGTTCCCCCTGGTGAAGAATCAGGAGTTTGACGACGCTGCGAAAGTTATTGATAAAGCATTAACAACAGCAGGCATCTCGCATATTATTGACACTACTGGTACGTATATAATATGAAAATAGCTTCTCCCACTGTTGCTTGAAGATATTATTAACATCTAATTGACAATAAAGAAAAACATCTGAGTTAAAAATTATTACCATGTTGGGAAGTGTAATATGCAAATTCATGCTAGTTTATGCATTACTCTATGAGCTTATGTATGTCATGTGCTTGTGCAGCCATTTCTATTGGGAGGAGGTATGCAAGGACAGATGAGATCGGTGTTCCATTCGCGGTAACAGTTGACTCTGCGACAAGCGTGACAATCCGGGAGAGGGACAGCAAGGAGCAGATCCGAGTTGGCATCGATGAGGTGGCATCAGTGGTGAAACAGCTGACAGATGGGCAAAGCACCTGGGCCGATGTTTCATTTAAGTATCCCAGCCATATTGGTCCCCAGGGTGATCAGGAGTGAAAATCCTGAACCCTGTTCCAAAGAAGCACCCCAAATGGCCGTTGATTGACTTGAGGAGAAATAGTTCTTCCTCGTTTCATGCAATCTGGCAAGAACAAAGTTTGTCATACACAAATATACAACTCTTGGACGCCCTTACATCTCTCCATTGTTCTTTTTGCTCTCTTTCAAAAGTTTCACCTGATTTACATGTTCACAATACAGAACATAGCATTTGATTTTCTGCTGAATTCGTCCTGTTAACTTGTAAGGTCGCACCAAGAATTGTTCACCTACCTTCAAAGTTCCAACAAACGAGCTGAAGCTTTGAGTTATTACTTTTCTTAGACTCTTAGTTTTTGTACTCAGATTGTCTTGTCTCTAGTATTGCTTAAGGATTAAGGTGAATCTTTTGACTGCCTAACATGAGGAGAATTTGCACCCACTCCGTTGATTTCTCACTGTCGTGACATGAGAATTTCAGCAAGGAAGGCTGCTTAAGCCATACTCCCTCCATCTCAAAATAACTGCAGCCATGGTTTTTTGCGCCCAGTTTTGACCGTTCGTCTTATTTGAAAGTATTTTAAAAAATTTTAAAAACACAAGTCACGAGTAAAGTACTATTCATATTTTATCATCTCATAACAATAAAAATGCTAGTTATAAAATTTTTTCAAATAAGACAGACGACTAAAGTTGAACACGAAAACTTATGGCTGTTCTTATTTTGGGATGGAGGTAGTATTGTTTTCGATTAGTCCAACTATAAAGGCTGCAATTTTCTCTTCCATTGCATTTTTAACCCCTACTACTTGCCGCACCTTGTGACCATTCCCGCCATAATCCTTGAACTGCTTGCTTGGTCTCACGATGGGTCCCACTGACTGGCCGGAGCCGGCCGCCGGCGACGAGAGCAGCGCCGTCGTGTCCGACACCGACGAACACTCCGAGGAGAGCTCAGCCGATGCCAACGCCGACGAGACGGCGACGCGCGTGCAGCGCCGGCTTGACGAGGGCGCGGACGCCGAGGCCGAGGAGATGGCGGCGCGCATGCAGCGGCGGGTGGAGGCGCTGCCGGGGAAGGCGCACGAGAGCGAGCCGTTCACCATCTTCCGCGTCGCCGGCCCGATGCGCGGCCGCAACCGCCACCTCTACGAGCCCCAGATGGTCTCCGTCGGCCCCTTCCACCGCGGCGCCGCCCGCCTCCGCGCCATGGAGGAGCACAAGTGGCGCTACCTCCGCGACCTCCTCGCCCGCAACAACCCCGGCGGCGACGCGCCGCTCGCCGCCTACGCCCGCGCCGCCCGCGAGCTCGAGCCCGCGGCGCGCCGCCGCTACGCCGAGCCCGTCGCACTCCCGCCGCGGGAGTTCGCCGAGATGCTCCTCCTCGACGGCTGCTTCATCGTCGAGTTCTTCCTCAAGGGCGAGGACCGCGCCGCCGACGCGCTCGTCGACGCCGCGTGGGCGATGCAGAACGTGTACAACGACCTCTTCCTCCTCGAGAACCAGCTCCCCTTCTTCGTCGTCGAGCGCTTCTACGACATCGCCACCGGCGGCCTCGGCCGCGACTACCTCGTCACAAGCCTCCTCGCCAAGTACCTCACCATGGACACCCCTCAGGACGCCGCCACGGCGCGGCCGCCCGACGGCGAGATCCTCCACCTCCTCCACCTCTACTACCACTGGTTCTTGCCACCGGAGGAGAGGACGAGCGACAGCGGCGGCGGCGCCGCCGGCAAGGAGGAGGAGGAGGACGAGGCGTTCTGGGACGAGTGGCTGGCGAAGCCGATCCACGAGCGGGTGCCATGGCAGATGCCGCCGGCGACGGAGCTGCAGGACGCCGGGGTGACGTTCCGGGCCAAGGCGTCGCCGCGCAGCCTCGTGGACGTCACGTTCGACCGGCGTGGCGGCGTGATGGAGATCCCGACGGCGGAGAACTACGCGAACCGCGCCATGCTCGCCAACCTGGTGGCGTACGAGCAGAGCCGGGGGCGGCGGGAGATGCAGCGGGTGGCGAGCTACGCGCTCCTCATGGCGTCGCTCGCCGACGGGCGGCGCGACGCGGAGGCGCTGCACCGCGCCGGGGTGCTCGCCGGGGGGGACGTGGACGAGGCGGCGGCGTTCTACGCGCACCTGTGCCCGCCGCCGGAGGCCGTGAACAACTGCTACGGCGAGGTGTACGGCGGCGTGAGGGAGTACTGCGGCCGGAGCTGGAACCGCCACCGCGCCGTGCTGGCGCACGACTACTTCAGCAACCCGTGGACGAGCATGTCCGCCGCCGCCGCCGTCCTCCTCCTCCTCCTCACCGTCGTCCAGACCGTCTACACCGTTCTACCCTACTACCATCCCACCTAATCACACACCTACTATTGCATGTATTGTATCGTATCGTACCTTTTTTTAATCCCATTCTTGGAAGAGATCATTAGCGCATAATCCTACTCTGTAAAATAGTAGTAACATCTTTTTAATTGCACATGTACTCTTCCGTTACAAAGGCTCTGTTCGGCAGCCATACAAGCTGCGGCTGCTACATCACAAATTCACTGCAAGGTGCAAGCTGCAGCAATTCTCAACTACTGTAGCTTCAAAAAATACCAGCCGAACACATCCAAAATACAAAATATAAGAAATTTTAGATGAATAAGACACGTTCTTTAGAATGGAGAGAGTAGTAGATTAGCAACCAAATTTTACTAAGGCAGTAGCTATATTATTTTTAGTACAACTATAAAGGTTGATGGGTAGCACAAGCCCAAAACCTGATTATTGTTATACCCATGGCATTTCACCGAATATCTGGTAGTTATAAGGCTATTCTCAACCCAATGACTAGAATAATGTCCATAGCATTAAATAAGCTGACACCTAAGATGAAAGATGATGTAACAAGTAAATAAATGAGGAAATATAAGGACATCAGGTTTTACATGAGATATAGTTTCTACACAATATTTAAGACATCATGTTAAATAAATAGCATAAAATTTAAGTATGGAAAAATGGTGTTTGCATTGAAAGAATAGTGTCTAGTATTGTAGACTGGTGAGGGCGAGTTAGAGCAAATAATCCAATACTTCTTGGGCGTCACCTTGGATTGCACGTTCTCAAGTCCCAACCAAGAACGTCTTTGGGATTTGTGTATCCACAATTCTACTGCCGTCTTGAGAGACTAACATATCAGCTTTCATTTTGTAGTCTACCTCCACATGTCTCAACTTGGCCCCTCCATCCGCCTTGACATCATATCCAACTCACTTGCTATGGCAGCTTGCTTGGTGATGTATCTAGGCCTCTTCCTAGGAATTGCAATGCTATACCAACAGTGAGATGAGCATACGAAGCTCTGATACCATATTGTTAGCAAACTAATTTACTAAGGCCCTGTTTAAATTCCCTGGTAAAATTTTACACCCTGTTACATCGAATGTTCATACACATGCATCGAATGTTTAGACACATGCATGAAGTATTAAATGTAAACGAAAAAATAACTAATTATACAGATTGCGTGTAAATTGCGAGACGAATCTTTTAAGCCTAATTGCGCCATGATTTGACAATGTTGTGCTATAGTAAACATCTGCTAATGATGGATTAATTAGGCTTAATAAATTCGTCTCGCAGTTTACAGTCGGAATCTGTAATTTGTTTTGTTATTAGTTTACGTTTAATACTTTAAATGTGTGCCCGTATATCCAATATGACACGCTAAAACTTTTCACCCCTGGATCTAAACACAGTCTAAGTGAATAGCTGTAGTAGTCTAGATAAAACTCAAAACTCAAGGTTGGTGTTGATAAGAAGCTAGATGAAGAAGGAGATCTACAGTCAAAGCTTGGCTCCAGATAGCCGCCACCCTCACTGTTGCTTGTCTCCTTTTGTGCAATTTGCATTTCTTCCAGCCGGATGGTCCAAGTGAAAACCCAAACACAGGTCATCAAAGCCGATGTCTTAACTGTTGCATACTACACACACCAATTAACTGGCACATTAACACACACTACAACTTATGAAAAAAAAAGTTCCTTTTTAATTGCACATGAATTATATTAGATGTTGCAACCTTCATAATTTGTTTTAGCTATAATCCAATGGACAGACAGTGACAACAGAGCTCACAATCTTTTTCGAAAAAAAAAAAGACAACAGAGCTCACAAGCATACAGTGATGCAGACGGCCATGCGTGACATACCAGTCCTGAACAGAGGACATAAGTTCTAAGAATTGCGTGCGTCAGCAATGCCAATGAGGAAACCGACAACTCAGCATCTACCATACGATATGCTCTTGTGCGTTCTCTAATCCGCATGCAAATATCTAATAGAAGTGTCTGGAGAGGAGTCGTGGAGCGGTATAAACCAGCTCCATATATCTAGTTTATTCTATGATAGCGTTTTATCTAGCTCTGCTCTTATTTTAAGTGGGCTAAAACTATTTGGTTAGACTCTAGCTTTTGGAGTGGAGCTATGCCAAACAGACCTCAAATATAGAATACTTAAGGAGTCAAGGTTAGTGGCTAAGCACACGATTATCCTCTTGTTCTTCAAGCAACACATTATTCCTGGCTGATTGAGACACCAACCCGTGCTAATTAAGCAGTTCAATCATTTAACCAAAAAAAACTAATTAAGCTAAGCATCCGTAAGCAAAGAACACAGAGTGAGCTGTAATGATCTGTAGTACTACGCTTTAATTGCTTTGACCACGGCCGCCGCCATTGTTGTGCTCTTCTTCTCCCTTTCTTCCCCGGCGCCGACCTCCCTGCCACGCGTCGTGCCCTGATTAGCTCACTCCCCCCTGCCCCCACCTGTCAGCCTTACACGTTGCGCTGTAGTAGGTGGGGCCCACTTGAGGAAGCGGGGGTCAAACTTCCCCCGCGTTTTGGTCGTCGTCGTCGTCGTCTTCTTCCTTCTCCTCCTCCGCCTCGAATGGCTCCACGCTTCAGCCGCGGCTAGGGTTTCGTCGCGAGCGACCTCCCGCCGCCCGCCATGGAAGCTTCCACCTCCCTCCTAGTCCTCGTCCTCGCCGCCGCGGCGTTCGCGGCGGGGACGGTGACGGAGGCGGCGGGGGACGGGTGCAGCGCCGGGTGCGACCTCGCGCTGGCTTCCTTCTACGTGACGCCGAACCAGAACGTCACCAACATGGCGGATCTCTTCGGCATCGGCGCGGCGAACTACCGCAGCCTCGCGCCCTACAACCCGAACATCCCCAACCTCGACTTCATCAACGTCGGCGGCCGCGTCAACGTCTACTTCACCTGCGGCTGCCGCTCGCTGCCGGGCTCGCCGGGAGCCACCTACCTCGCCGGCGCCTTCCCCTTCCAGATGTCCCGCGGCCAGATCTACACCTCCGTCGCCGCCAACTACAACAACCTCACCACCGCCGAGTGGCTGCAGGCCACCAACAGCTACCCGGCCAACAACATCCCGGACACCGCCGTCATCAACGCCACCGTCAACTGCTCCTGCGGCGACGCCAGCATCTCGCCGGACTACGGGCTGTTCCTCACCTACCCGCTCCGCGCCGAGGATACGCTCGCCTCCGTCGCGGCGACCTACGGGCTCTCGTCGCAGCTGGACGTGGTCAGGAGGTACAACCCGGGGATGGAGAGCGCCACGGGGAGTGGAATCGTGTACATCCCCGTCAAAGGTGAGGTTTCGCAGCTTCCTCTTGTGGATGCTGCTGCTGCTGCTGCTGTTCCATGTGAATTGTGGGGAATTCGGTTCAAATTTGGCATTTCATTAGTTCATTTTGATGCGAATTGAGGAATTCTAGGGATTAGGCGATTAGTTACTGTAGGGGACTGAGGGGATTTTTTTGTTGGTAGGTTTGTACTAGCTAGAAAATGAGCGGTTATTTGAAGCAGTTTTGGACTGGATGCCCTGAAATTGATTTGGATTAGTTACCTGGGAGAAAAGGGGGAAGTGTATGCATAGCAGCTATATTGTTGGAGTTATATTGGTTGTGTTTGCAATTGCGTTATTGCACAATTGAACTGATTGATTGAACTCTGGCTATGGCACTCCCCACACACTATCATCCTTCATATGCCCTTTTTGACGCTCAAATAGCTTGGAATTCCTTTTATGCTTTGTGGAAATTCTACCTGCATGCTAACTCAATAAGCATGAGGCTCAGAATCATCTTGGCATTACTGTTAATTTAGAGAAACAAAATTGACTGGAATTGCTTTGTTTTAGTAAAATGGAACCAAAGGTCTCCTCATATGGCTCTATAAGATTCCAAGTGTGATCATCGATGATCCTTCTGCTGATACTCAGTTGGCATGATTGAGGCTTAATTCAATTCATTGCATCTCCTTTTCCTCTCGACAAAACAATTAACATAAATTATATGCTCTGTAGGATTGATGTAATCTTGCTAATATGGTTTACTGTGGTTGGTTTTTCAGATCCCAATGGAAGTTACCTACCTCTGAAATCACCAGGGTAAGTGCTGGTAGATTGCTGTATAGTCCTATCCACTTGGATTGCATTGCTATTGTTCCTGTTGTTTTTATTCTTTTTGCAGTTATGCTGATAAGTATCCTCATTTTGTGCAGTACAGGCAGCTTCTGTCCTTTGCAAGCTAATTATGCGTCTGCATGAAGGTTTCCGCTAAGCAAAATTGGAAGCCGTTGATTCTTGCAAGAGAACCATGATGCTATACTTAACTCTCAACTGTTTGGATCAGGAAAGGGAGCTTCTGCAGGAGCTATAGCAGGAGGTGTTGTGGCTGGTGTCGTTGTGCTTGCTGCCATCTTCTTGTATATCATATTCTATAGGAGGAGAAAGGCAAAACAGGCCACCCTGCTTCAATCATCTGAAGATTCCACACAACTTGGTAATAATAAGCTTATGTAGATTTGAACTCTATGTCTCTGACCCTTCATCAGATATTTATCTTTAGAAAGGCGTATGCAAGCCCTGATTTTACCTGCAAGTTAATTTTGCCCTCTGTTCATATCAGCAATGGCTTAGTTTGTTGGTACTGTCCTTTTAAGTGATTATTTTGCAACGATTTAAATGGTTATTTTGTTCAAGGGCCTGGGGATGTAGTGGAGTAAGTAGATTTTTTTTGGTACCCATGAATTTGTTTTAGGGGACTCTTACTCCAGAGTTTTTCTTGTGTGGCTTATAAGTGTAATTTTGAATGTGCTTCTTCCCTGAGTGATTTTTCTCCTTCCTGATGAGTACAATAGAATGGAATTTCCTCTGTTTCTAACATACTACTGTTTTTGTTCCAGCAGGTACGATATCCATGGATAAAGTTACCCCATCAACAATTGTTGGCCCTTCACCAGTTGCAGGCATTACAGTTGACAAATCAGTAGAGTTCTCATATGAAGAACTTTCTAATGCTACACAGGGGTTTAGTATTGGCAATAAAATAGGGCAAGGTGGTTTTGGTGCTGTCTATTATGCTGAACTTAGAGGCGAGGTTAGCTCAAAATTTTCTCAGATGAATATGTAACAAAAGTACATTTCCAATCCAAAATCATCTTCGAGTCATGACATCATCTAATGCTTGGACATGTACTAGCAAAATAAGACACAGTTATGATGATCCATTCATTGTGATCATTTGCTACTGTTATCGTCTTTGCTCCAAAATGACTTCCCTGTTTCTCTTGTTTCTCTAGAAAGCTGCCATCAAGAAAATGGACATGCAGGCTACTCATGAGTTCCTTGCTGAATTAAAGGTTTTGACACATGTTCATCATCTGAACCTGGTAAGTGATTTTTAAATATATTTTTTCCTAGGCATCAGAAGAATCTTTTCCACCCCTCCTGTTCCCTTGCATAAATACATATAGGTAGTCTGCATTCAGGTTAATCTGTTTTCTTTTCTTCCATTCTCAATGTTCGATATATTTTCATACAGGTGCGTTTGATTGGTTATTGCATCGAGAGCTCTTTGTTCCTTGTCTATGAATTTATCGAGAATGGCAACTTGAGCCAGCATTTGCGTGGAATGGGTATTGTGTTGCCTCTTGAATAAGTTGGTCATGCCAATTTTGATGCTTTCTGCAAATTAATCTTATTCACTCTTGTAATAGGTTATGAACCTTTGTCTTGGGCTGCCAGGATTCAAATTGCACTAGATTCAGCAAGAGGTCTTGAATACATTCATGAACATACTGTTCCAGTATACATACATCGGGACATCAAATCAGCAAACATCTTGATAGACAAGAACTACCGGGCAAAGGTTGGAATAATTCACGATTTCACGTGTTCCTTTTCCTTTTATTTTCTATTTTTGCTTATCCTTCATGTAATTATTATGTATACCTTTCAGGTTGCAGATTTTGGTTTAACAAAGCTTACAGAAGTTGGTGGTACATCAATGCCCACAGGCACACGTGTTGTTGGTACATTTGGTTACATGCCTCCAGAGTATGTCTCTTAAATTTTTGTTTGCCCATTAGATATGGGTGCAAAATTGCAGAGCAACCCCATCTGTGAATCTGTGTTGGAAGCTTATATGCATGGAACATGCCGTTTGCAGGTATGCTCGATATGGAGATGTTTCTCCTAAGGTTGACGTCTACGCCTTTGGTGTTGTCCTCTACGAACTTATTTCAGCGAAAGAAGCCATAGTCAGATCAACCGAATCTTCAAGTGATTCAAAGGGGCTGGTTTATCTGGTGATTTTCCCTGCTCAACTAACTAGTTACTTTCTGCCATTGTTCTTTCAAGAAACAGTCCATTACTTACAGCACTGAAAACTGCAGTTTGAGGAGGCCCTCAACTCGCCGGATCCCAAGGAAGGCCTTAGGACGTTGATTGATCCAAAGCTAGGAGAAGATTATCCTATTGATTCCATTCTCAAGGTTAAAACCATGCAGAAAAAAATGCCATTGCATATTCGCTTTTCCCGTGTGGTTGATGAAATACTTGAAGGCTAAAAGAAATCCATTGCATTTTGCAGCTGACACAACTCGCAAAGGTGTGCACACAAGAAGACCCCAAGCTGAGGCCTTCAATGAGATCCGTGGTCGTCGCGCTGATGACGCTTTCATCCACAAGTGAGTTCTGGGACATGAACAACCTGTATGAGAACCAAGGTTTGGTCAACCTAATGTCCGGGAGATAGTGACTTTGGTGCCGCCTGCACACTGGGAAAATTGTACATTCAGGCTCATCTGAAGTGTGTAATGACAGCCATTACATTGTTTTGTCATCTTTGTTATTCTTTTCTTTTTTGCTGTTCCTACTTAGAGACCTTAGACATCTGGAAGGCTATATGTAAGATATTGACTTCTACATTCCAATGGAAATAAATAAATATTATCCTGTAGATATTATAGTTCCCCCTACTTAAGCAGCCTCTGCAAAGGATCCACTGAACCTTGTATTGCTCATGTGATGCTTCACTTGCTGGCAAATGCTGGATGCAGGAAATAAAATTATTGATCCATCTGTTGTAGCATCAACCGTTGAGATGGCCGAGTTGGTCTAAGGCGCCAGATTAAGGTTCTGGTCCGAAAGGGCGTGGGTTCAAATCCCACTCTCAACATTATTTTTCTTATTTTTCCTCTGTTGCCTTTACTGCTATTGCTGCTAAAATTTCAACATTATTTTTCTTATTTTCCCCCTGTTGCCTTTACTGCTATTGCTGCTAAAATTTCATCTTTTGTTTCTGCCTGTTGACTGTTGTAAAATTTCATCTTTTGTTTCTGCCTGTTGACTGTTGTAATTCATATATTTTTTTAGCCTTTTCTGCTAAAAGTTCATCTATTTTCTTTCGTAGCCTTGCTGCTGTTGTTTGGCTGTAAAAACCAAAACATCTTTTCTGTCTGCTCACAAATCTCTCGGATTGGTGCAGGACATGCAAATTTGGATGAGCAGTAAATTTCATTGTTGTTCCATGGCATCGTGTAAATTTATTGGATTGGACAATGGCATTTTGCAGAATTATTTATGCTTCGACTTCCCTATTCTCTTTCCAGTCTCCCACGTCAGGGGAGGGGTAGGAGAGCCGCGTCAATGGCGGCCGGCCGGCCGGCGACGAGGATCCCCACGGCCACCGGCGCCTCCGCGCAGGGCAACCGAAGAAGAAGAGAACCCCCAGCAACGTGAGGAGCGCTACGTGGGCCGAATATCTTTCATGGTAGTGGGCCGATTTGTTTCATGGGCCTACGCTAGTTATCATCTGAAGCCAGCTTAGTGGGCTCGATGCCAACACGGCCCATATTGGATTACCCGTCAATTGGGCCCAATCGGCTGGCTGGCCTTCCTCCTGTGCTCGCCCGTTGTACCGAAAATTTAACAATATAACCATTTTCAAAAACTTATTTGAAAAATGAATCACGACTTCAACGTCATCAGGTTTAGCGAAGTCCAATATCTCTGCATCAAAACCGATGGCACGATTTATTTTTGAAATAAGTTTTTAACACGGTTTCGTAATAAGTTTTTGAAAAGAGTCAAATTGTCAAATTTCTGGCCCGATGTGCTCTTTGCGTTACAATTTCTGCTGCTGCATGTGAGGGTCTACTTTCAGTTTTGTTCTTTCTGTTCTTCGAATTCCATGATAATAAAGAGTTTAAATATTGTGGGAACGAAAAAAGCTCCTGTTTTTCAAACTAGGCTAATCAAATCTCCTTTGAAATGAAGGATTTTTTTTTTGAAGAATTTAATGAAAAGTAAACTAATTACCATAAAAAATAATTATGTAAAAATCCTTGTGTTCGAATAATACACAGTTCATCTATCTCACACGTGAAGCATGGAAAGCATGATCAGCTAGCTATGCGGCGACGGCACTTCCTCGTCGATCATTACGCTGCGGCAAGAAAATAAAACGTACGGACACGATGGAGGGGTCATTTCCTTTACAATAATAACACTACTATCAGTATTTCCCAAACCGCTAAAACCGGGTTACCGTACCCCAACAGTAAGCACGGTTACCATACGGTAACCGCGGTAATCATGTGAAACCATGTAAAATTTATCAAAAATTCAAATTATTTTTTAAATTTATTTAAATTTAAGGAGGTTGTCGTGGTTTTTCTATTATCGTACCCCACGGTAACCGCGCGGTTACCGACGATAACGTAAATCCTGACTACTATATGTATTGATGTGTGGGACATATCAGTAACTGTAACGATTGTAATAACAATATGATAGAGGATTATAGGAGTGGATCATGACCTGGACCGATGACCCATTATAGCTTAGGCTGCCTGTGAATATCAATTACAAGATGAAAATACAGACTTTACAGTACATATTGTATCTCAGGATATGTTGATGTGTGTCATTAGTAGTATATCTAAATCAGCACACAGATTAGATGCTACTACTATATACTTCTTCCGTTTCATAATGTAAGTCATTTTAACATTTTTCACATTTATATTGATGCTTAAGAATCTAGATAAATATATTAATTAGTAGCATGAATAACTTACATTGTTAAATGGAGGAAGTATATGCGATCGTCGTGTCGTTTCACTGCTCGAACCTTTTGACAATATGGTTGCCAAGACGAATTTTGGTGCTACTATAAGATCGTTGTCGTTGCGTTTTATTTGGCCAAGTGAGAGTATACCCTTTTTGCCCTTTTTTATGGTGAAAAACAATAGAAGTTATACATGATGTTTTGCAGGAGTACAAACATTTGCAATACTGTCGGTGCCTATAAAGCTATATAAATTAGAGAAAAGTACATTTTACCCCCCTAACTATCGAGGTCGACCGAATTACACACCCAAACTCGAAAACCGGACATTCTACACCCTCAAGTATTGATACCGGGCAAATTACCCCCCTGAGCACTGTTTTAGGTGGTTTTGGGATAGACTTGCTGACATGGCATTCCAGCGTGGCAAAAAAAAAATAATAATGGACCCACGTGTCAGTCTCTTTATCTCCTCTCTATCCCCTCGCGCCGGCCAGCCTCCTCTCGCCGCGGGAGAAGGCACCTCCGCCGGCCACGCGCGGACCACCTCCTCCGCTCGCCGCGGGCGGAGCCGCCTCCGCCGGCCGCGCACGGCCCCGCCGCGAGGGCCTCCTCCGCTCGCCTTCCAGCTCCGCGCGGCTTCGCCGTCTCCGCCGGCTGCGCGCGGCTCCACCGCCTCCGCGGGCCGCACGCGGCTCCGCCGCCTCCACTGGCCAAGCGCGCCTCCGCCGCCTCCGTCGGCCACGCGCGGCCCTGCCGCGGCTCCACAGCAGCTAGCCATGCATCCACAGTAATCGGCGCGCAGAGGCAGACGGCGGGCGGCGGCGGCGGCACGGTGTATGAGGAGGAGGTTGAAGACGACGATGACGATGGCGGCGACGGGCGGCTGAGACAGAGGCGGAGACGGCGTGGGCGGCCAGCGGCGGAGGCGGAGCTCCTCGGGTGTCGCGGCGGCGACAGCGTGGCAACAGGGAGCATGTAGAGCCGGCGGTGGCGCGCGGGAGGGCGGCGGCACGGCAGTAGGGGGGCACGGGCGTCGCCCCTTGCTAATGCGGTGGTTGGCGGCCGCCCAAGCGCCGCAACCGAGGTGGACAAAGAGGTTGAAGACGACGACGACGAGCTCGGGCACGGCCCGTGCGAGCTCCGTCTCCCGCTGCCAGCCGCCCGCTCCGCCTTCGTCTCAGCCTCCCGCCGCCTGAGGAGCTCCGCCTCTGCCTCCCGAGGAGCTTCGCTGGCGCGAGGGGATGAGGCTGGCTGGTGCGAGGGGATAGAGAATTAGAGAGGAGATATAGAGACTGACATGTGGGTCCATTATTTTTTTTAATTTTTTTTGCCACGCTGGAATGCCACGTCAGCAAGTCTATCCCAAAACCACCTAAAACAGTGCTCAGGGGGGGGGTAATTTGTCCGGTTTCAATAGTTGAGGGTGTAGAATGTCTGGTTTTCGAGTTCGGGGGTGTAATTCGGTCGACCTCGATAGTTTAGGGGGTAAAATGTACTTTTCTCTATAAATTATAATACGGGCTTGTTCACCATGTTGGTCAAATTAATCATATCAAATTTTAGTAATACCAAATTTTAACATGTTTTATCATTACCAAATTTTGACATCATTAGCTTTGATTGGTTTGATGCATTTACCAAATCTTGGTTAAGTTTTAAGAGAGGAAGCTTAACTGCTAAAACCTAATAAGGTTGTAATGGTTAAAGTGTGTTTCTATCAAAAATTTAGGAAGGTTGAAAGTTGCAACAACTAAATATGCCATATGTTGTCTAATATGGTAGCTAACATGGAAGTATTAGGTTCCTAACAAAATTGCAACCTTACGGTTTATTACTCCTAAGTCGTTTTAGCTTTTTAGTTAACTTTTTCTAAGTCTGATCAAATTTAGAAAACATATAGTAGCATTTTCAATATAAAATAAACATATTATAAAAATATATTAAATGTTAGTTTTAATAAAAGTAATTTAATGTTGTAGATGCTGCTATTTTTTATAAACTTGATCAAATTATAATAGTTTGACTAGAAAAAAAATAAAAACAACTAAATAATAAGTGGAGAGAGATAATAGGTAATGCATTTTTTTACATTATATAGGACAACGATATATATCTCGTTTGCCAATATGTATGGCCGTGATTTTTTCGGATAAACAAAAAATGGGAGCAATGGACAAAAACCAAGACATATATATCTAGCAGCAATAAAATCCTTCTAGAAGGCAATGGACAATCGTGCACACGCGTAGCATATCCGCGTAAATCTCTCCACATGATACTTTGCTAACTAGCCACACCCTACGGATCACTACTTCTTCCATTTTCTCATACTTTGCTCCCTTTTTTTTTACTTTTTAAATTAATTAAATTTGATTTTATTTTATTTTCCAGATTTTTAAATTTAATCAGCCAAAGCGAGCAGCAAACTCACCCAGGGTGAGTAGCAAGAGAGCCCCCACCCCCCCCCCCCCCGGGACCCCAACACGCAAGCACTGGCGTAATCGGCGCCACGTGGCGGGCACGGTGGGCCCCACCACACCCCCACCCCACTGCCCCCTATAAACTTGAGAGACTCTTCTTCCTCCCTCCTTACGGCGACTCATCTGCTTCTTCTTCCGCTACGGTATGGCTCCCCACTCTCCATCTCCTTTCCCTTCTCTCTATCTCTTATATTGTGTGCTGTTTGGTTCATACGGAGTATGATTTGTTGTTGTTCTGCGGTCTCTCATGAGGCGCTGATAGGATTTTTTTTTTTTTGGCAAGGGGAATTAAAAGATTTTGAGTCTTTGGATTATGATTATCCCAGTTCATATAGCTACTAGTGGTAATTCATCTATACTAGTTTCCTACTTAGGAGTGTAGCTTTTGGTTCTGCATCTTGTGAAGGTGTCCTTCTCCCTGTTCCTTGTTGATCAGGCCGAGTTGGCCATGGTGTGATGGTGTAGTAGGATCTTTTCTTGGAGGTAGTAGTAATTTACCCTTTCCTTTTTTTTGTATGTGTGTGAATGATATTATATACTCCTGAAGTTCGAGAGTAGAAGTAGTTAAATTGACAAGTGGTCTGCGAAAATAACCTAGGGGAATATGAAATGGAATCATCACGGCACCAGTGCTAAAATTCTGTCTGAATTATCAAGGCATCTGAATATTTTTGCCTTAAAAATTGCAGTAGTTGTGCCCTTGTGGGTCCTGTGTTACACTGAAAGTTCTTGGTTTTAATACTATTAGAAGTACATTTGGTAAGTTCTTTCACACCCAGCTATAGGGAGGTCGAATAATTTTCATACAGCCATGGCTAGTAATTACTACTACAGTTGTTGGTTGCAGCAAGCCAGCTTTAATTCCTAATTTGGTCAATATCCTTTAGTAGCATGTAGCATTTGTTATGTTTGTAGCTAGGAAGATAGGATCGTGAAGTCTTTCTTTTTTTCTCCAGGAATTTATTTCGATTTGGATAATGAAGTCTTTAATGGCTTATGGGCCTCTACAACGTCGTAAAGAAGTAGAGACAGAAGGTTATGAATTCAGACCAAAATTCAAATTTAGAACTTTTTGGATGGTAACTGGATGTACAGGGCAAAATATATATATATTTTTGGTCTGGTATCTGGATTTCACTGGGTGCTGGTAATTCTAGACAAACCAGTATCTCGAACCCTGATCTTGACAGAGAGCCACATAGATAGTACAATAGTTGTATAAAGTGGTCTATCAAGTAACATCAGCACATGATGTTTGTGATCCAAAGTTGCTAGATATTTCATTAGTTTCTCTTACTCCCACTTGCTAATTTCTGCATGAATCAGTTCCTATTATACCGAAGAGTTCTTTTTAGTTGTCATTTAGTTCCTAATTAATTTGATTTTTACAAAATTTTGTAGCTTGTGGGCACGATGAGAAGGGCGACCATTCTTGTACTGCTCATTGCACTCTCATCTGTTATTGCTCCCCTTCCATTGGAAGCTCTCAATGTAAGAGGCCATCTACTGAAATCCAAGACATTTCTGTCTCCGGCATTCTTCCTGCACCCTGGATCAGTTTCAAACAAGTTCTACTATGATGTCCCCTTCCCTAGAGGCCACCTTGCTCTCAAGAGCTTTAATGCTGAAGTCGTAGACGAGAATGGCGTCCCTGTTCCGCTCCATGATACTTACCTGCATCACTGGGTTGTGGAACCATACTATGCTTTAAAGAACAGTGATAGCGCAGACGCGCAAAAGCTACCCAAGGGGATCATTGCAAGGAACTCTGGTGTGTGCAAGAAAACATTAGGCCAGTACTACGGCCTTGGTTCTGAGACTCGCCATACTGCCACATGGGTACCTGATCCTTACGGCATAGAGATTGGTAATCCGGAGAAGCCCCCTGAAGGATATGAGGAGAAATGGTTGATCAATGTGCATGCCATTGACACAAGGGGTGCGATCGACAAGCTAGGATGCACTGAGTGCAAGTGTGATCTTTACAACATGACGATCGACGAGTATGGGCGCAAACTCCCAAAGGACTACATTGGTGGTTTATATTGCTGCTATGATGAGACGCAGTGCAAGGTTAAGGAAGGTTTCAACGGTGAGCTACGGAAGCTGTTCTTGCGGTACACTGTGACGTGGCTTGACTGGAGTGATGCGGTTGTGCCAGTCAAGATTTACATATTTGATGTTACTGACACTTCTCCGCCTGATGAAAAATCCGGAACTGCCTGCAAGGTATGCAAATAAAAGTTTAATATGGAATCGATATTGTTTCAAATATTGAGAGCTTCTCTCATTGCTTGAAATTTGCATTGTCAAACATTCGGTAGATTAGATTGTTTATGATTTTAAATGTTGTTTGTTCAGGTTGAGTACCAAGTTGAGGAATGCAGTCCAGAAAACCGGGCCAAGAATGAGTGCATTGATGTTAAAGTAACCAAAGAAGTAATACCCTGTGGAGGCGATATCGTGTTTGGTGTCGCGCATCAGCATTCAGGTGGAATTGGTGCCTCTTTACACGGCCAGGTAATGGATAAACACAAATGTCTCAACCAATCTGCTTACGCATCACTCTACGTTTCCTATATGAAATTGTCGCAATCTGGACAGATTTTTATCTGAAATCTCTTTGATTCTCATCTCTGAATGAGAAATTGACATCATTTTCTACTTACTGCAGGATGGACGTCTGCTTTGTGCATCGATTCCGAGCTATGGCAAGGGGGAAGAGGCTGGCAATGAAGATAACTACATCGTCGGCATGTCAACATGCTACCCGAAGCCGGGATCAGTCAAGGTCAGTGATGGCGAGGTGCTGACCGTCGTCTCCAACTACAGCAGTGACCGCCAGCACACCGGCGTCATGGGCCTGCTCTACATCCTTGTTGCAGAGCAAGAACAGCCAGCTCCCAAGCCTGCTCTGTGCTTCAGCTTCCCGGTTCCATGTAAGTTGAACAAAATCATCAACATGGTTCATGCCCCATTTCTTGCAATCTTGATGCTGATTTTGCGCATTTGTAGGGTGCTTACCGACATGGCTGACGAGCAATCTCTGAATGTTCAAGTTGGACCTGAAGAAGATGATGCATAGATGTAAGCAAATAAGTTGCCTGGGTTTTTTTGTTGAACTATGGCAGACCATAGGAGTAGTTTGCTGTGTCATTTTGATGAACCATCAGTAGTTTCTGATGATCTGTGGCACTACGGCACTAATATATCAAACTGGGTCATATACAAGGGCATTGGCAGACATCTTTCTCCAAATAATAGTATTACTCTGAAGAAGCTAGTGAAAACTGGGAACCAGATGTACAATCTCTTGTACTGTTGTACTGTTATATACTGGTGTATACAGTATTTATGTATATGGTTTTTAGGTAATGGAATGAATAGTTATATACTGGCTTATGTATGCATGTAACATGATCTATATACTTGAGCTCTTGCAGACCAATGAAATTTAACATCAAAATCCACATACACACTATTAAAATGTACATTAGCCACCAAACTCGATCATTGGGTAGTATGATTCTGTAGCATTTTTTTATTTGAAATGATTCTGTAGCTTTCATAGTACGCCTCCTTAAAAATATAATAAAATAATAAAAAAAAAACTTTCAGATAGACATCATCGTACGTGTTGCAACCAGTTGTCGTCCTAGATTTCTTCTCATTCTTGTATGCCTTGTGTCATCCAGACAGTGACAGATTATGACCAGAACAATGCAGGAAAGGGACAACTAGGATGCTTTGTGCGTTGATCTAAGACGATTATTTAATTTAATTGTGTCAATTATCTGCTAACGAACTATTCCTAATGCCATCAACATCAAGTCCAAACAAGTTGATGGGAATATATATAGTGCTGGCACAGTATCAGCGTTCTTGCAAGACAAGGCAATGAAAAATACAAGGACGAATTAACAATGCTGCATAATTTTCTTGGTTTTGACTTAGCAAACAACCACAGCTTAATAGTCGTACAATCTGATTTGGAACGACCTGTAAAAGCTCATCCCATGAAAAAAAAATTACGTCCTGCTGCAATATGCAGATTGAATACTGCAAAGATGCTGACATGTAACAATAAAAGTAACACATAATGACAGAACCGAAAGAAACCAGCAAGAAAAATTCACAACTAAGCCGGCTTGACAAGAGCCAAATTTCATTTACAAAAGCTGTTAAACTTGCTACTACATTACATGACTGTAGTATCAACTCTTCAAAGAGAAAAAGCAGAAGTAAAGTGAGGCAGGTTAATTAGGGGGTCTCAGGGCAGCTCTTTTATATGTGACAGAAGACAAGAGCTGCTCACTGAGGAAATTTCCCCATGTCAGGAAACATAAACAGAGAAAATGGAGCTTCTGAACATCTAACTATTAGATCAGCTGACACCTAACAGATTAGCATTTCCGTCAGTAGGTTGTATTGGACAGGTGATGTGGTATAACTGAAACAACTAGCAGTCTGGCTGCTCCAATTTCACTGGTGTTTTTGTGGCGATATCTGCTGTTGTTGCTGCTGCTGATGCGCTATTTTGATCGCTGAGACTTCTGGCAACAACCAAATCACTGACAACATCAAAGTTCAGTCTTCCACTGACTTTCTTCCCACTGCACAAATTGAGAATAGTTTAGACAAAGTTTTCCTCTCACTAGTGAAATAAGGATAAAAAGACTTCTTTTCCAGCTTCTTTCTAGTTTTACCTGTTTAGGCGGTTGTTTATAACCTTAAGGTCCTTGGAGGGGCTCTGAAATGCATGAGTACTCTCCCCTACACAGGCGTAATAGCTCTTGGAGCTTGGGGAAAGCAAAGTATCCATCTGAAACATTCAGTTATTGCAATGTCACAACATTGATCAAGGACTACCATTATAGTTAAAATTCAGGTGGTCATTATAAATGCAACATTAAACTTCACAAGGGAGATCAGTTTATTTCTTGAGGCGTACCTTTGATGTGCGCAAGGGTGAAACATATACGTTATGAGCAGCAGAAACTTTCTTGGGAGACATGTCAGGAAGGTTTGGAAACCGAGATAGCCGAGGAGATTCTGGATATGGACCTGCTAATATGGCAAGCACTTTCAGAAAAGCCTTTAAATTCTAGCAGTACAATGATCAAACTTGTTTCAAGTACATTAGCATACCATCAGCAGCACATTTTTCCTCATTCTTCTTGTTTGGACTAGTACCAGACCCTAGCTCAACCAGCAAAGGTTTCACAGTAGGAATAAATACTTCGTTGTAGAAAGTGATAATGTCAACATGGTCCTCCCCTGTTTTCTGATGCCATAAGAGTAAACACACTTTCAGAATAATTGCGATTTAAACATAAAAAATTCTTGAAACACTGAAAAGAAAGTGCAGTTACCCCATTGCGGCTTCGTGATGCCCAATGAACATAAACACTACGGAAAACTTGTGGCTTGCACTGAGATTGTTTTCTGTAGCCGAAAATAATTTCCTTGAATGTCAGTGCCAATTGAGATATCTGCACACATGGACCAATAAACAAAACTGAGTGCTAACTGAGATATCTGGAAAAACAGCAATTGATAGATATACTAGCAATCATAACAAGCGAAATCTTTCTTTGTTGCA
This sequence comes from Oryza sativa Japonica Group, assembly GCF_034140825.1. Classification (NCBI taxonomy): domain Eukaryota; kingdom Viridiplantae; phylum Streptophyta; class Magnoliopsida; order Poales; family Poaceae; genus Oryza; species Oryza sativa. The sequence goes on from NC_089042.1 coordinate 27,070,281, forward strand.
AGGGGAGTAATTTCTAGACAGACCTTAGCAACTCCATATATGCTGCATAGTATAATCTGATCGATGTGCCGATTGAAAAATAGAGCAGTTTGTTGGATAATGATTTGTTGCACAAGGGAGTACACTCGCTCCAAGACTTGCTGAGAAAGTTGCAGCCTTTCACAAAGACCTCTGATTCTAATAGCTGCAAGCTTTGCTATCTGCGCAGGACAAAAACATTGCAGTGCGATCAGTAAGAATTTTAGTGCATATTAAGGCACTTTAAGGTCAGACACTTATTTTTGAACATAAATTATGGTCAGACACTTATTTTTGAACAAAAAGTATGGTCAGACACTCACCTTGCTCAAAAATACACCTATTCCTGTCTCTGCGCATAATTCTCCCCCTGCTGCAGGATTAGGTCTTGTTGGACTGAAATCAAGAACATGCAAAAAAAAAAAAGACAATTGAGCAACCAGCTAATGACTTTAAAGAGGAATCAGGAAGGGATGTAAACCTTAAAAATGCTGATTGGAGAGGAGGCAACTTTGATTTGAGGGTATCCTTGACTGGTGATCTAAATGAATTGTTGTCCACCAGCACATTCCTCCTTTCAGTGCATGCTCTTTTGGGAGATCTAACTTCATCCTTGTCTACAAGAAATACCAAAATTTGTAAGTTCAACCATTCTTTCATATATTTTAAAGTCAAAGGCAATGAAACATGAGGTAGCATGCCAGTGGGCTACCTGGTGAATGTTCTTGCTTTTGAAAGGGAAGAGGTGGCAGCCCCTCGAGTGAAATGTTATGGTGCGCCGCAATGGCATCAAGTGATGGCATTGGTTCAGCCAATAAACCTAGCCTGTTTATTTCTGCAGATAGTGTTGGCCTGGCAACAATCAGAGAATTGTACATTGATGAGCCTTTCTCCCATGCCATGCTTTCCAGGAGCCGTTCCTCAAGTGAATTCAAATGACGTTTCAGCTCTCGTGGAAGTGTATCCTCATGCCTAACAAAACTCTCTATGACTTTGCTCAAGTCAAAAGCTGTTATGCCAGTTTTCTCTAACACAGCTGGGAACATCATTGTGACTGTCTTGTGAGTGGCCAGCACTAACTCAGCAGAACAAGCAATCATACACCGATGGAATCGCTCATTAGACAGAAGCGATGTAAGATTGTTCCCACTCAAGATCTGAGTCTCTGCTCTGCACATTGATTCCAGAACCCTGTAATATAGCTTAAGTGCTTCCATTTTTCTTTGCTCTGTCCAGATAGCATCAATCCTGTTTGTGCTTCGCACGCTGGTACATATACGTTCGCCGAAAGAACTGCTTGTGAATATGGCTCCAAGTATAATACCAGCTCTGCGTGTAATGTCATCTGTCACATCCTTATCACAAGCTGAGAAGAAGCGCAGTAACTCCCCGGAAGGTTTTGAAGGAAGGGGAGAGATTGTGCTCCGAAGCCACTTGGCTGTTGTCATGGCTGTGCTCACTGGGGTGATAGGAGCCATTTTTGAGCTGCAGTAGCCATTTCCAGTAGGGGATGCACAAAACCGTGGAGGAGACATCGGACTTGGACTTGTTATTGATTTTGCAGGTGAGGCCATAACATCGTACTTTCTCTGCAATACCCACAGGTAAAGTTAAAACATAAGATTTGGGGTTTTAAGTTGAATGAACATGTGTAGGCTTAACACTAATTACCTTTGTGCCTGGTAAATTGATGGCACCTCCTGACAGACTTCCACTGCCAAGCAAGCTGTCCTCATCGTTTGCGAACATGCGCTCATCTAATTCTCCCTTGGTGTTAATTGCATTCTCATATTCCTTTTCCAGCATTAGCAAACTTAATTTCAATGAGTCTTCCTCGAGCAAATTCTTAAAATATGTCAAGCCCTCTGCATCAAACAACAAGAAGCAAGGAAGTTGAGATGGATGGCAACAAGTTCCTGAAACACAAACCTCGACTATGGAAATAATTGTGTTTGAAGATCACATTCATACCTGGATCAATAAAAGACAACCTATCCTGCTGACATTCTGAAGCAGCTGGACATGGTTTCTTCTTCAGAATATCCACTATGAGAGTATTTGTCTTCTCGATTGCTTTACTCAACTCATCTTCTGATGTATGGTATTTTTCACATAGGGAAGCAATAAGATTTACTCCCTTGTCTGACTTCTTGGCTGATTCAGATCAAGAAACACTATCCATTAGTTTCGAATCATAACTGCCATAACATGTGAGTACAGAGAGCAAACACATTTGTAAAAAATAAGAGTTGATTGTCATTACCAAAACTAGAAGACTCTTTGATATTGAAATTCCTTAGCCGCACAGGAATGTGAACAATAAGTACGGCCTGCATGCGTATGGAATAAACAGCATTCATTGGTTACATTTTTATTAACATAATGCATCGATTACCTTGTTGCATGAAAAAAGATCATGGTAGAAATCCTTACCAACACAGAAACTAGTCCATTTGTGGATGTAACAAGATCCTTAAATCGGCTGAATGTTTGGATTCTTAACACCAAGAAAAGTAACCATCCAAAGCGATAATAGTCAGAGGCTTGTGCATTTGGTTCTGCAGAATTTTCTGGTGGCTTGGCATCATTTAATAGGAACAGCTCCTGGTAGGCACGCTTGTAGTACCTGAACAAAACAAGCATTGTTTTAATTTATCCAACACATGAGTCATAATGGTCACAGAAAGGAAACTAATGAAAAAGCAAATCCAGAACAGAGACAAGCACAAAAAGAAATGAACAAAGGTACATCAAACATAATTGTTATGAGGATAAATTAGGTTACAAGTAGCCACAGGTGAAACAATAATACAGGCAAAAGACAGATGCGACATAAAAATACAGATTTACCTGCTTAGCAGGCTTAAATGGACGACATTCGCTTGCAGTTCCTTCAACTGATCATAAGGGAAATAAATGCGTTAGTCGGTAACAGGGCAAACACAAACATGTGTTCAGTTCTGAATTCAGATTTCAAACAGGGGAGCATACTACAAAATCTGGACGGGTACCTCAAGCCTCTTCTCCCAATCTGAACCATATAGACCAGCCAGAACAGACCCAACCTTTATGCAGAACTGTGGCATCTCCTTGAAGAAATCGACGATGCTGCAAAGAAACAATAGAGTCAATAATCAAATTAGCGCATTGGAGAACATGACTGATCCTCAGCAAACCAAAACTTGCATATCCTTACTTCAGACTAAATGCCCTCAATATCTGGCACAGTGAGATGCCACCATCTTCCTTCCCTTTGCCTGCTTTGCCAAGCCTTGACACACAGTAAAGAACAAAAGCAGACCAGAACCTCTCGATCTCCTCAGGCTACATTAACACCATGGTTTGCAGAAACACATACATTAGTTATTTAGTTGTAACCCCTGTGGCAGAATGGAAGCATGAAGTTTATAAACTACAGATGAGGAATTTGCAATTTACCGATCCACTGCCCAAGGATGACATGCTGGATAGGAGGATGCTCTTGCTCTCCTTGAACAGCTGCATTGCCTGCCTCGTTATGCTCTCGTCCAGCCCAAGCTTGCTCTGCTAACCAGCAATCAGAATTCAGAAATTGAGCAAAATATTCAGAAAAACATCACAAGCCAGACAGCAGAGATGAAATTGAACACTGAATGCATCCATATTGTTTCTTACAGGCACCAAAACACCATTCATATTAAATCAAAGGTAAAGTTAGACAGTAAAACCCAAATTATTAGAGCAGAAAAAAGAAAACACGCCATTAAAAAGATCATTCTTTTTATGAAATTTGGTAAATTAGCCACATATACAAAATTTATCACCAGAAGATCATTCAAATACTGGACTCGGAAGTAATCATCGCGAAGATACTATCAACAGGCACCTTTCCATCAAGGATTTTAAAGGGATTGGAGCAAAAGGGAGAGTACAGTAAAACAAAATTTCCAAAATCTACTCGCAAAAAACACCAAACAAGAAGAGGAAAGGTTAGCGCATCCAAAAATTTGTTGCAACAATCCAAATCAATGGCACGAGAAAATAGAATCCCAAAAACAGACAACAAATCTCAGAAAGTTCATAGATTTTCCTCCAAAATAAAGGCGATAACAACTAAGCGAGAACCCAATCCAACATAAATTTGGAGAAAACTCCAAATTAAACAACAAATCTACTGGAAAAAGGTGTACCACCCATCATTCTTCACTCAGAAGCATTCATCTAAATTGTAATCACCAGGGTAAAGAAAAAAAAAAGCAGCAGACACTGTACAGAAGAGACAACCACACGAAGGCCGCACCAGATGAGGGGCCGTACCTTGCACAGATCGGCGAACCGCTCCTCCATGGCGGCGCCGCCGCCAGCGTCCACCTTCCCCGAGCCCGCACCCGTCACCTCCGACCCGGAGCTCGCTGGCGGCGCGGCACCCTCCATGCCCCGTCAAGAACACCACCAACCAACCAAACTCCCCCCAAAAAAAACCAGAGTCTCTCCCGCGAGCGGCGGTGGGAGGAGACGACGAACGAGCCCTCCTGCCTGCGCTGCCTGCAGCTAGGGTTGCGCTCGCCTGCGCGGTGGAGATGGAGATGGAGATGGAGATTGGAGCGAAGAGGGCGGCGTTTGGTTGGAATGCGCGCCAAAAAAAAATCCTAGTTCCGCGCGGCGCGCGCGCTGCCGTTTTTTATCTCTCTCGCGGGTGGCTTGCGCGGCAAAACGAGAACTGCCGTGTCACTGAGCGGTGGGGCCATGAGGGTGACACGTGGCGATGGGCGGGCGGGGATTGGTTGGTTTTGGCGGGAGAGGGGTGGGAAATGGCGGGAGATTTGGGTGGCAAAGCGGCGGGGCCCGGGGGGAGTCAGAGGATGGGTCCCGCTTTGCAGGAGGGCGGCGTGGCTTGTCGGGATCCGTAGCCACGTGCGGCGCCTTTGACGGATGCAGTGCATAGTGCAGATGCGTCCAAGTAAAAAAAGATGATGATATGATTAAAAAACAATTTGCACCGGTAAAATGTAGTACAGTACATCGGTTTTAACACATTTTCAATTTATATTGAATAAATTTCACTTAACAAATGATGCATAATCAAAGTATAGAAGATTTTCTGTCTACGAAAATAGAAATTTCATACAAATTTAAATGAAAATTTTATCTAAATTGACTCGTAACTTTCATTATATTTTATAAGATTTTCCTCCCATTATAAAATATAATATTAAACTTATGTCCAAAAATCTAACTGCTTCAAATATAAAAGAAAAAAGTTGACATACATTCCTAAACTCTATATGAAAGTCAACCCTAAACTTTAAAATAGTCATCCAACTCCCTAAACTCAAAATATAACAACTTTTGGCTATGAATCTGGACATATACTTGTCTAGATTCATAGCTAAAAATGCTTATATTTTAGGACGGAGAGAGTAACCCTGTTTATTGTAAAGTTTAAGGGAGTGGATGTCCGATTTTAAGCTCAGAGTGCTAGGCAAACCAAGTTTTGATGGCTGTTTGGACTTTTTCTAATACTACTCGTACCTCATTGCATAAATATATGACCAACGTGTAACAAGGTGTCGTGTGCCGTAGAAGGAACAGGAAGAAAGAGACGACAAGACGTGGACACGGCAGCGGGCCGCCGGCGACGATCGCCGCCGGTGCACTCAACCAAGGCTGTGTTTAGATCTAAAATTTGGATCCAAACTTCAGTACTTTTCCATCACATCAACCTATCATACACACAACTTTTCAGTCACATCATCTTTAATTTCAACCAAAATCTAAACTTTGTGCTGAACTAGAAACAGCCTTAAGGAGAGAATCCAGTACGGCGTGCAGTGGCAGCGTCACGTCGCGTACACGACGACACGACTCACGCCATCGGATTCTTCTCTTCTGGACTTGCCCGCCTTTGCTTTCATTGGTCCAGTAGTACTCCAGTCTCTTCTCTATCCATTGGATACTTCAGGAGAATGGAAGCTAGTCCTAGTTCGGTCACTGATGCCAAATAGAGTACCACCAGCAGCAGAACATTCTCAGACACACGTTATCATCAGTACTGTACTATTACATCTCACTACTGATAATAATCCACTGGGTGAAATTCAACCATGCTGTCCTTACGAGTACAAGTATGTCGGGTAGGAGGAGTAATTGTTTCAGAAATGGAATCCAAATGGTCACAAGAGTTCTGAACCATTAACTTTTAGCTTAGTTTGTAATTTGGAGCATATGTTAGTTAAATATACCCTCTGATGACTGTATCAAACTACCACCAAAATGTTTCTGCGTTTGTTCAGGTCACAAGCAAATTAATATACAGGACGAACACGGATTCAGGGTTCAGTTGGTGGATCCCTGGGTTCTGTGCGGCTAGGTTGTTCCAGGTAAAGCTGCATCTTCACAGGATCACAGCTCATGGACTTGATTGGGGTTATCTGTGGAGGCTGCATCCACTGTTTGGTGTCTGTAGGGATCCACAGCTGAGCTTCCTTCTCACCATCTGGAGGGAGGGATCGGAAGTATGCAGCGATCTCCCAGCTGCCATCTATCACCAATTCAGAATGCAAGCATCTCTTGAGAGATCTTCTAGTAGCATGGTTCCCCTTTCTAGCAAAATATGGAGATAGTATGGAAAAATAAGGGTGATGTAGATTGAGTACCTGATGGAAGGGTTCTAGTAAGGGGTTCAGCAACAGCCAGTTTGATCAAGAAAGCTCGCAGAGCGAATTCCAGGCTGGCCTCCTCTATCTTGGAGCCATAAGATTGGTTAACTGCAAGCTTGAACACAAACTTCTCAACTGGCACATGCGCTTTGTCGTAGAAGATGACTACAACCCTCTCAACCAATCCCTGGATTGTTGTGAGAAAATTATGGTTATTCACTAGTTGGAAAAGAAAAAGAATCAGCACAAATTATTTCTAAAATGCTCTTCACATGAACACCAAGAGACTGTTCGATACTGTAACTCAGGTTTGAAATAAGCTCACAAAATTGTTGCCATACTTCCCTCCGCACATGACAGAAACTAGACCAAACTCCAAGAATATGCATAATGAGTTAAGGTAGAACTATGAGATCCATACATTAGCAAGTTTCCCTATTATTCTCATAAATTGCAATGAGTTGTGATAACCAATCAGCCAATGCGATATAAAAAGGTATAATCAACACCACCACAGTGTGCACAAGGAAAATCTCAAGTCTGTCAGACAGGATACATAGTATACTGCATAATTGCGTTTGCATTAACCAAAATGAATTCAATATTTAGGGAATGCCTAAATCTTCCCATGTTGTACCCGCATGACCACAACCTAGAAATAAGCTAGTTCAGGAAATGCAACAACGAGGAACAATTATTTAGAGGAGGAACCTTCTGAATGAAAGGGAGTAGGCCAGAAGTAGCAGAGTGGATATAACCGGCAAGTTGGGGGTGCACTGCTTTCTGGACCACTACATTCATATACCTTCTCCTCTCAAATGCACCTACAGATAGTCAGATACATTATGTTTAATCGAACTGTGCCTTTACAGATAGCAAATATTGACAAACAAGCTGAAATAAGTACAAAATAGGAGTAATTCTTACGAGGAGGATAGAAGCCTTTGAGGAAGACAACACAACTGACAGCTACCTCTAGAAAATCCACAATCACTTGTGCTATTTGACCTATTAAGCCAACCAAGCTTTTAGCAGAGAGGACAAAAGGCATTCCTTAAAAAAATCAACCTAACTTCAGGAACCACTGGTATAACTATTTGTAAGCATTTGTGCTTTTTACCTTGTGGAGTTTGATTTTTCCTGTCCATATGGTTCAGTTCAGGCGAATTCTGGTTTGTCACAAACTTCTATTGATTTATGCCCCTATGATTGGCATAATCCACCAGCCAGAGGGCATATTTGAAACTGCACCAGATGATTCAAAGCATAGAAAGAAGAGTTCAATTCTAAATCAAAAGATCATTAGATAAAGAGCAAATGAAAAGGAACAAGCAAATGGCAATAGCTATATTGAGTGTTTGTATACGATGAGAGCTTGCTAGTTTCATTTAGCCCTTGCAGCACATCAGACTCCCAGTCAACAATAATGACTATTATGTAGGGCCTACCATATTTTGCAAAACATGAAACATGAAAAAATGACATTCACACTTCTCACCGATAGTAGAACGAAACTATGGCCAACATATCATCTTATCAGTCAAGTGAGTATACATGAAATGGTTTTGCAAGGCAAGATTCAAAAAACTGGAAGGACAACACAAGTCGCAGAGCTGAGATTCATCTCGCCAATCACTGTAAAAAACAGATATCCCTAACTCTCTGTTTAATGGTTAGTAAGAATACATGATTGAGGAACAGCTACAGAGTTGCCTACTACAAATAACTGTTCCGCTAACTAGTTTTCACTTCTCATTGAAACACCTTTAGTAATTGTAGGTGGTAGTAAACTATACACAAAAAAGGGAGTAAATGCAAATGCAATATCCTGGGGCTACATTATGAAAAGGAAATATTTTCAGAAATTGTGGCCAACAGAACCACATTAAGTATATTCCCTTCAGTGGTAGTTGCAACACTGTAAAGAACCTGGAAAAGGAAAAATTCTCAACTTGGAGGGAAATGCAAAAGTAAAGACAAATTTTCAATTTCATCATTCCATAAGCTGATAAAAAAAACCACAGCATTGTACATTTGAAATGGATATATTTGGTTGATATGGAACTCCTAAGCTTTTACATTAGGAAGGACTCCGCCACTAGTAGCTCATTGATCCCAAAAAGAGTGTTGCATATAGCTTCTGTCTCAAAATGAGACTCATCTCCCGCAAAGAATTCATGTATGCAGCCATCGACTTCAATGAAAGAGCAACCGGGCTTCTTACTTGTCCTACTATTGCCCATCCCTGTCCGCACATTATTCACATCAACCCATCTTAATGTGGTAGCATATACATTAGAGAGTAAAACATGCCCTCCACACCTTTTTGGTTCCAACTGTTCAATTCTTTCTGCTGCATATTCTGCAAGCCCCACTTGTCCAGAAGCTCTACAGGCAAACAACAATGACCGCCATACTACCACATCAGGAGCGACAGGCATATCTTTAATGAATTGCTCTGCCTCTGCCAACAGCTTGGCACGTCCCAAAAGGTCGACCATGCATCCATAGTGTTCGATTCTTGGCACAAGGTTGTAGACCTTGGACATGCGATGGAAGTGATGGTACCCCTGTTCCACTAAACCTCCATGGCTGCAAGCAGTTAGCACACCCAAAAAAATGACCTCATTCGGCATAACCTTATCTTCTCCTTCCATCTGTGCAAACAAATCTAGTGCCTCAACGCAGAGACCATTCATAGCAAAGCCCATTATCATTACTGTCCAAGTAAACACATCCCGCTTTGTCAATCCATGAAATATCTGATAGGCCTTGTTTACATCCCCGCACTTCGAGTACATATCAATCAACGAATTTTTCACAGAAAGCTCTTTCCCTAAACCATGACCATCACAATAAGCATGGAGATACCGTCCCAAGTCAAGTGCTCCCATCTGGCCACATGATGATACAACAGTAGCAATTGTAGCGTCATCAGCCTTCACACCAGCAATTTGCATGTCCCTAAACAGATCAACAGCCTCTTTAAACCTACCAGATTGTGTACATCCAGCAATCATTGAGGTCCAGCAAACTACATTCCTTTCAGGCATTCTATTAAAAACCCTGCGAGCTTCCTCAACCATACCACACTTTGCATACATACTAACCAAAGAGGATCCAATATAACAATTTATCTCAAACCCATTCAGCACAACTAGAGCATGACAAAGGCTCCCAACCTTCATTGCGCCTGTCCTTGCACAAGCAACCAGCACATTTAACAGAGTGACCTCGTCCAGCCTAACTTGCTCTTTGGCCATTTGGTGAAAAGATTGCAACGCCTTATTAGGCATACCACCTCGTATGTATCCAGCAATGATTGTGTTCCAAGAAACTACGTCAGAGGCCCATCGTGGAGCAGAATCAAGAACTAACCTTGCAGAAGCTGGATAATTACAAGATGAGTACATGTTGATAAGGGCATTAAGGACAAATGAATCTGAAGCTAGGCTGAGTTTCAAAGAAAGGGCATGAAACTGGGAGCCAACATCAAGTGATGGGACGCGAGCGGCAGCAGAGATGGCAATGTTGAGGGAGTAGTTATCAAGTGTCATGTTGGCAAAACGGCGAAGTAGGGAGAGGAAGGAGAAAGAGAGTGATGGGATAGGCCCCAAATAGAGGGAACGGAGGACAGAGTGGACCAGCGGTAGCTTAAGGAGAAGACCCGAGACGGTTGCTCGGGAGAGGAGAATGGGGAGATGATGGTGTGAGAGAGATGAGACCGGGACAGAGAGGATACATTTGTTTTCAGTGTGCGAGCTTCTGAGAGTGGAGAAATATCGTGTCTTCCCATTGAGAATCCGAGAAGATAAGCACATTTAAACACTCTAAATGGAGCTGATTTGAGGGCAACAGAATGGGGGCAGTGGTGTTATACTGCAGCTAAGATATTATTGGAATATCGTAAACTGTTGTCCGACATCAAAACCTACATGGAAAAGGAACCTGCCATAAGAGATAATTTCTTGTGTATGGGCTTGTCACTTATGTACAAGAATGAAGAAGAAATTATGCAGCTTGGAATGATCTTTGATAAACAAATATTGTAATTTGTATTGGTGAAGTAACATTCTAGCAATACAAAGACCCCCAATATGCATATGCCGGCCAGCTCAAGGGAGTCAGCGGGTATTCTGTTTGCATCCTTGAATCCTTGGTCTTCCATTATATTTGAAGAAAGTTAAATAAAACAAAACTATCAAGGTAATGAGGATTCAGCAGAAGCCTAATTATTTTATATACTCCCTCCTTCCCTAAATGTTTAACGCCGTTGACTTTTTAAAATATGTTTGACCGTTCGTCTTATTCAAAAACTTTTGTGAAATGTGTAAAACTATATGTATACATAAAAGTATATTTAACAATAAATCAAATGATAGGAAAAGAATTAATAATTACCTAAATTTTTTGAATAAGACGAACGGTCAAATATTTTTTAAAAAGTCAACAGCGTCAAACATTTTGGGATGGAGGGAGTATTATTTATTTAGTTTGGAAACACACATGCTATTTGTACTAACAGCATCACCACGCACCAATGAAATCCAACAGAAACTAGATGTGTGCGCTGGAGGGAACGAGATTAAGGGAACCAGTCCAAGTTCGGACGGATTTCCAATCTATGTCACGCCGCCTCATCAGTCATCAAGCGCGCGCGGAGGAGGGAGGTGGCTACGAGAGAAGAGAAAACAATAATGAATACCTTGCAGACGGAGGAGGAGGTCGACCGGCCGCGTCACGTCAACCCCTCGCCGGCCCGGCCGTGCGCGCGAGGGGGGCAGGCCGCACAGAGGAGGAGGAGGAGGATAGGGCGGGGTCGCGATGCGGGGAGGCGGCTCGTCGTCCTTGTCGCCGGCGGCGCGCTCTCCGGGGAACCTCTTGCTTTTGTGGAAGGAAGAAGAAGACCATCTGGTGGCTGGGCCGGCTCAGGTTCACCTCATCATGGGCTGCCTGAACACGTGCGCTTACATGGGCTAGGCTAGGCTGGCATATACCCTCCTTACGGCCCGGCACGAGTTACAGCCCGTCCACGAGGCCTCCCCATCCGGCTCTCTTCCTTTTCTCAAAGGAATAAGATCACCTTGACTCCCTCAACTTACCACCGAATCTAAATCGTATCCCTCAACCGCAATACCAGAAATCACTCCCCAAACTTACAAAACCGGTGTAATTTGACTCACTGGGCGGTTTTGGGAGACGGTTTTACTGACGTGGCGCCTACGTGGCAATATTGACCGAGTCTTCGTTCCATGTGGCGATGACGTGGCACCTATGTGGCAGTAGAATTAAAAAATATGCGTGGGACCCATTAGTCATTCAAAAAAAGAAATGTGGGCCCACTGACATGTGGGGCCCACATGTCAGTCCTCCTTCCTCCTCCCTCCCTCCCTCCTCTCTCTTTCTCTCCCCTTCTTCCCCTTCGCCGCCGCTCCCACCTCCACCGCCGCCGCTCCCTACCACCGGCGAGCTCCAGCCCCTCCCCCGCGCACAGACGGCCGGCGAGCCCCTCCCCCGCGCGCGGACGGCGGCGAGCCCCTCCCCCGCGCGCGGACGGCCGGCGA